>NW_016690298.1:2267653-2343559 GCF_001604755.1 Lepidothrix coronata | reverse complement strand
GTAAAAGGAACACTGTCAAGCTTGTTTAAGTCTCAAAAAGAAAAAGTTCAACCCAGTCAGCATCCCTTCCCAAAAAATTAATACATTTTTAAGTTGTGTACCCAGATCTACCTCTGCACACTTCTGCTTACCTTCTTTCTTATTATTTAACACCTGGTCCTTATCCCTTGACACTTGGTTTACCCTTCCTGCTAAACACAGTACCACAGTTAAAAACTAAATACCACAAGAGTAATACCAGTACGGTGTCATAACCACTGATGAATTCCATGTCACATCATATTCAGCTGTATCCTTCCTCACCACCTGAAAGTTAACATTCACGTATTTGCCTCAGTTAAAGTCTGTCCCTCAGAGACACGTGTAAAATTCCAACACTTCACTAAGGAAGAATTGTTACAGATAATACTGTAGCAGTATGAGGGGGCAAGTTAGAAGATGAAGCAAGCAATACCATCTTTTTCTTTTCTGAGAGCCCAGAGACCAAAGTTGTTCTGTTTGCATTAGGATAACAACAGCTGAAGGGCCTAGAATTTGTGTTAGCTTATTAAGCAAGTGTTATGGGTTTTTCCTTTTCTCCTTAAGGGAAAATAAGCTGTGCTTTCTTCTGTGTAAAGAGATAAGAAACTGTTTTCAGATCCTGGAAATCATTTGCCATACACAGCTAAACACTCGATTATTACTGTTGTCCTCATTCTCACAGCCCCAGTCACCACCAGGGCGTTAGTGAGGAAAGTGAGGAAGTCTGCTAGATCGCCAGTTGAGAGAAATTTGTGGAAAATTATCCCTAGGAAAAGGACCTGTGTGCCTTCAGATAAGAAGTCAGGGAAGGGCTTGGCAGGCCACACTTGGCTCCAAGCTGCACCAGTAAGTACAATAACTTCATCAGAAGGCCAAGGAGCTCAGCCTTTACCACCTACCTTAATATTAATTACAAATATGGTTGCCATCTGGTGGCTAACACAGAATGAAGTTAGCATCTGCGATGAGTTCAGGACCAGGTATCAGGAGACAGAGTCCCTGTTTTGTCCCCTCTGGAACCACAGTAAGGTGAAAAAAACCACAGATGTGGCCATGATGACTCTTATGTACAGAGTGAAGCCAGGACCTTGCTGCTGCAGTTCCATACTGGATCTGCTAGTCACTTGGGGTGTTTTCCAAGCAGTCAGGCAAGTCCTAGTCTTGGTAAGTGAGCTAAAACTAGTGGATACAGCATGTGCCACATTAGGCCCAACTGGTTCGGACTGCCATTCTGACCCAGCAGCGTTTTTGAAGTGTCAGAGACTGGTACAAGGCTCAGGCCAGCACTGCATCTAATCCCAAACCTCCTAGATTTAATCTAGCTGCTAAAGATAACTCCCCGGGGAACAAGAGCAGCAGTGGGCAGATTTGTTCTCCCTCCCTCCCTCAAAGATGCACCAGTCCTTATTCAGTCAATGTCATCTCACAGCAAACCACTGAAAAACAAGATGAGCGTGCCTGCGATAGAAGCAGCTGATCAATGTCCCTGCGTAAAATGCCCGATAATCCCTACAGAGAGCAGACATCTGGCATCAGATGCAGCATGCCAGAGAAATGAACACGAAAAGTATCCATTGCATATTCCTGGCACCTTTTGCTGGCACAGGGCTGGGTGGAGAGCAGCGAAAGGGCCCTTGGGATTCAAAAATCTCCCCTCTCTCAGCAGACATCGGCACAATCTTTAAAAAAGCTGTATGGCTTTGGCTTTACCACCATTCCAAAATCAGGAGCTCAAGGTCAGTACATTAAGTAGCGACTATTATGCTTTGCTGTTAGAAGATAAGCAGCAGTGTCCACCTCCTTTTCCTCACCATCTTTTGAGGTTACGCATTTAGTGCTATGGTATAATACAGAACTGCTCGTGAAAATGCTGCATAAAGCACAACCTAAATACCATAAAGAGAAGGTCTCCTCCTTGCTGAAACAATAAGCATCTACAGATCCAACACAAGCGTGCGACGCTCCGTCCTCCCTCCCCGCTCCCGGCTGAATCCGATGCCATGTTTCTGCAGGCGGACGGTAAACCCTTACCGCTCGCAATAGGGATATTCTCCATTCTCGGGATGCAAAGGGGCCCTAATTCCGCAGGCAGGGAAAGCAGCTGCCAGTCCCCCGCCAGCACCCACTGCGAGACGCATCCCTGCTTCGGGGAGGGGTGTAATACCGGGTACCCGCATCCCCCCAACCCCGCATCCCGGGGATGCCCCCCTTATTCCCAACCTTCTCCTGCGCCCGGGTCAGCTTCTTCTGGACGTTGCTGGCGATTTTCCCGGCCGTGACCCCCTTGCTGCCCAGCTCGGCCATTTTGCCTTCTCTTTTTAACGGGCGGCTGCGAACGACGGACCGCCAGGAAGGGGGGGAAAACCCGGCGGGCAGGCGATGGCCCGACCGTCACCGCCACCTCCCGCCTGCCCGTCCTCCCTGCCCGGCCGCCTTTTAAAGGGATAGTGCTGCCGTAAAGGGAGAAGGGATGGGGGCAGATTTTGGTCAGATTTCGCCCACCCTGCCTGCCCCCTCCGGGTCCCCACCGCCGCCTGTCCCGCAGGGGGCAGGCAGGGTGGGAAAGTCTGGGAAGCATCGCAAGTGATTCATCTTCCCTGACGGTAGGAGTTTGCTGTCCATTTCATCCTGCAGCAAAGCAACATTTTTATTTAAAGAGAAAGGGAAGGGTATCTGGAAATTAATCGAAGCCCTGATTTTAAAAGGCAAGCTGAAATTTCAGAAGATTCCATCCTTTAATCATAGAATTATTAGGGTTGGAAAAGACCTTTAGGATAATCGAGTCCAACCGTTAACCCAGCACCACCGTGTTCACCACTAAACCATATCCCCAAATGCCACATCCACACACGTTTCAAACACTTCCAGGTATAGCGATTCCACCATTTCCCTAGGCAGCCTCTTCCACTGCCTGACCACCATTTCAATGAAGAAATATATTTTCCCAATATCCAATCGAAAGCTCCTATGGCTCAACTTGAGGCCATTTCCTCTCATTCTACCTGGGAGAAGAGACCAACCCTCACCTGGTTACAAACTCTTCTCAGGTAGAGTGATAAGGTCTCCCCTACCTCTCTTTTTCTCCAAACTAAACAATCCCAGCTCCCTCAGCTGCTCCTCATAGGACTTGTGCCACACTTGTGCCCTTCACCAGCCTTGTTGCCCTTCTCTGGACACATTCCATATGCCTTTCTTGTAGTGAGGGACCCAAAACTGAACACAGAATTTGGGGCGTGGCCTCACCAGTGCCAGGTACAGGGGGACGATCACTTCCCTAGTCCTGCTGGCTGCACTATTTCTGATGCCACTGGCCAGGATGCTGTTTGCCTTTTTTGGCCACCTGGGCACACTGCTGTGTATGTACCAACTTATTATGGGTGCCTGGTAAGTGCCTTCACCTCAGCCCTGTCTCTTGGAAAACTAGAATAATCAATTTGCTAGCTTGTCTCACAGGAACCTTATGATGACTACTTAGCTATATTTGTACCTAACTTTGTGCTGTGGTGGAAGCTCTTTTACATATTTTTGGATTTGCACAAGAATTTGGACTCAGCATGGCTGCACATGATGGCTGTTCCAGTTGAGGAGTAGTGGTGACAGTGGAGGGAGGTGTTTTGTGTGTCTCCACTGCAGAATACACTGCAGTGATGGGGCATTTGTCAGAAAACCAACCATGACTGCACAGAGGGCTTTATATACATAACTTCCCCTGAATTCCTGCTACCTTAGTCTGTATGGTATGACTCTTCAGCTGTGTCTCAACTGCTTTTCAGAGTTGTTGCTCCTGGCCTGCCCTTGTCCCCTTTCAGTGAGCCTGGACTCAGTTATACTGCCACTGCTTTCATCCCAGCAGGGCTTTGGTTGTGCTTTGATAGATCTACTGGGCAAATACCTTTTGTGAAACTCTATTCCTTTACACGACAGGACAAAGTTCTGCTTCCTGGAATAGAGGAAGCTACCTCAGCACTGTTATTCATATCCTAATAATCGGCCCCAAAGCTTCCGTTGGTACCACACACCAGGGCTTGGACAAGTGGAGAAGAAATTCTTTCCTTGCCTTTTTCTGCACACTCACCTTAGTTCTTTGTGAGAGCTCAGCACACAGTGTGCACACAGCACCCAGTACAGCACCGACCAATCCAGTGCTCTGCAGAAAATTTAGATATTTAACAACCTTGTCTTTGTTTAAGATGGAGACTATACATCTCTTACCTATTCAGCCAGGCAGAGAGGGACCTGGGAGTTTGGATTGACAGGAAGCTGAACATGAGCCAGCAGTGTGCCCAGCTGGACAAAGCAGCCAATGGCATCCTGGCCTCTATCAGGAACAGTGTGGCCAACAGGTCCAGGGAAGTGATTCTTCCCCTGTACTCAGCGCTGGTGAGGCCACACCTGGAGTGCTGTGTCCAGTTCTGGGCCCCTCAGTTCAGGAAGGATATTGAGGTCCTGGAGCAGGTCCAGAGGAGAGCAACGAGGCTGGTGAAGGGACTCAAGCACAAGTGCTATGAGGAGAGGCTGAGGGAGCTGGGGTTGTTCAGCCTGGAGAAGAGGAGGCTCAGGGGAGATCTCATCACTCTCTACAACTCCCTGACAGGAGGTTGTAGCCAGGTGGGGGTTGGTCTCTTCTCCCAGGCAACTATCAGCAAGACAAGAGGGCGTGGCCTTAAGCTGTGCCAGGGGAGGTTTAGGTTAGATATTAGAAAGAATTTCTTTACAGGGAGGGTAGTCAGGCATTGGAATGGGCTGCCCAGGGAAGTGGTGGATTCTTCATCCCTGGAGGTTTTTAAGATAAGACTGGATGTGGCACTTAGTGCCATGGTCTACCAACCACAGCAGTAGTGGATCAAGAGTTGGACTTGATGATCTCGGAAGTCCCTTCCAACCCAGCTGATTCTGTGATTCTATTTTAATTGAAAGATGGCATCTAAACCTACTTGTGTTCCAGGACAATTTCACACAGCCATTACTTTGCCAGATGAAGATTGTTGTCTCAAGTTTATACACACAGAGAGTAGTGTAACACTCACTAAAGCCACAGAAAAATGTCGAAGGTGATAACTTGAGAGAGCTAGGCCAGATTTTCCAACTTAAATGTCATTTATTGTTTCCATTTCTGCTTCAGTACTATTTCTGTTCATTCAGAACTTAAAATAAAAACAATTGTCTTTCCCAGAGCCTTTAGAAACTGTGGGCAGAGAACCTGTCAACACCTTTGTGTGAGACTTCATGAGACAGTGCCTCTGCATTTCTTGCTTATTATGACAATGGCTTTTTTTTTTTTAATGACAAAACCTTAATTCAGAAACCAGTTTAAATCCATACTACACTTCAATTGTGTTAGTAGACATACTATTCCCATTTAATGAAATACTTGGGCATGTGTTTCAGTTGTATATGAGAAAAGTGCAGTGATCCAAGACATTCTCAGACTGAAGCATGTGCATACCCGTGATGCCACTCCATATTGCAAACTACAAATTCATTCAATTCCTTTGTGGCTTTACATTTAGTATTCATATTTCTGTATGATTAGTATTTAGTATTCACTTAGTATTCATCTTCCGTAGATAAACAACAGTGTCTGACATGCATCTGAATTTTTCCATACTTTTGGCCTTACTAGGTATTTTCTTATTACTTTTCTTCTCCAACCGCATCCATAATTCAGCAGCATCTCACTACTCAGTATCATCTGGGAACATAATTAATATCCCATTTCCTCTGTCTCTCACCCCCATCTCCTCCTCCTTAGCTCAGCTTTTACGGGTGACAGATGCACATGTGGCTAAACGTTTACAACATAACGTTTAAAAGAGCAGATGTCTCAGGGTCAGAACACATTCCTCTCCATCCTACCTCATATATTTACTTCTCCTGCTTAGATCTTTTCTTCAGCGAAACTGGTTTGGAAGAGATTTTTGTCTGATTGCATTCTTTCAAGTGAAAAGCAAATGATTGCAGCACATGAGCTGAAAAGAGAGTCCATGGCAAACATCAGACAATTGTGAAACAAAATCATCCAGACACACATATTCACCACAATGAAAAATGATGACAAACCGTGTACATTTTAAAAGCTGAGATTAACAGCAAGCATCCACCTCTCAGCATGAGTCATTTCCCAGTTATTTCTGTGCTTGATTGGATCAGCACCAAAGCTGCAAGGCATTTGCCTGGCTCCAGGTGTGTTGCAAAGCCCCTGGCATGACCCAGTGAAACCACATACTGTGAGTGGCTATGCATCTGAATGACCATATAAGCCATTTTAGCCAGGTAATATATGAAGGTTGTTGCTTTGTGAATGGGAGAGGCTTCAGTTTTGTGTCTATCCACCGTTGTACTGACCTCAAACTTACAGCATTTTACAACCTTAAAAATGTAAATAATTTCAATTGGACTGCACAAAATAATAAACATACAGGCTTGCAACTTATGTTTGTATTTGTTTGTGCTCTGTGGTATTGTAAGGCAGAGATGTCTAACCTTTTGGAAGCCATTAGTGACAGAGTCTGCACAATTGAAGTTAAAAGAAATCAGACAGTGCTTATGTGCACCTCCCACAATGAGATCCATTAAGTGCAATATGTGCACAGTTGTCTTATCTATTCTAAAACTAGACCCCAGGACACTTAATTTCACCTGACTATATCCAGCTAAACATATCTAGTTTAATTTGAGTCACTTTGGCTCCTTTTATAGTCAAAAGAGAGAAATCAGTACCTCCAAAGGATGAAAAAGATAAAACAAAACCTCCCCCTTAGCTACAGCAGGAGATTAGATGAATAGCTTAAATAGCTAAAGTTAAGACAGCCAGATTGGTTATGAAACCCACCTGTAGTCCATCTCCCTGGTGACAGGATGATTCATTTACACAGTTCATGGGGAAGAAGCAAATCTGTCAAACACACTAGCACAAACACACATCTTTAACATGTACATACCACCATTGCTTTTTTACTGCTTTCTTAATTGATTAATACTCTAGTCAATAATGCCTATGTTAGGCCTCAGCCCCATAAGTGCATTTCACTTCTCAGTGGTCTCATTAAAGGGAGATGAACTGCTCACCTGTTTACAATTAAACTTATGCTTAAGTGCTCACTGGTTTGAAGTCTATTATTTTGTAATTTAGGTACAATTTATTCCCTTCATTGCACAAATTGTTATTACAGCTCTTTTTTTCATTTTTATTATTATTCCTGTTTTGCCAAGTTTGTCCATCTGGGAGCAGGATGGACATGATTCTTAATTTAAATTCGAATAAATATTTAATTTTTAAAGGTGATTTCAGCAATGTGTCCATTAACATAGTTTTATTTTTTCTGACTTGAACCTTTTAATTGTAGTTTGTGTGTTTAGAGCTACAAGCTGTGATAATCAAAATATATTCATTTCCCTGAAACTGGTGGCAAAATTTTTCCTGTATATTCTAATTCATTTAAATAAAAAAAATTTCTAAAATTAAAAAAGCAGTAATCTCCACCATTCATGGAACTAGAAGTATATATTCTCTGTTTCAGTTATTAAGAAGATTAAAACCCAGTTAAATTGATTTTTGTTTCCTTTCAGTAAGGAGTTCTGGTTTTAAGTGTATAATAACTGTTTTTAAAAAATATTTAATAGAGTTGAGTTCATTAAAGATGTTTATGATAAATATAAATAAATCACTTATGAATTCTTAAAATGCTTATATTTACGCTAAATAATATTATTTGCAAAAAATTATTCCAAGAATTCAGAGGCCCTTCTCCTCATGTACTAATATAATGCAAGATGGGTCTATTTCGATCACAATTTCTTGTTGTATTCAAAGTTGAATTTCAAATATTAAACAACCTGGTTGTTTGGATCCATAGTTTTGTTCCGACTCTAACTCTGGCCATAGCTCTACAGGTCAGTTGGCCTCACTCACTGCCAGCACCGCTCTCTTGCTTCAGTGATGTCAGTTGAAGGATTAACTTAAGACCAACACCTTGAAAACAACAAATTACACAAAACATGTATGTAGCAAAATCTAATCGAGTTCTGACTCAACCCTGACTGCCTTAAACAGCCTGCTTGCCTTTTTTTCCATTGAAGATCATGCATTCTTCTGGGACAACATTCTGAAAGAGCTTGCAAAGGTGACTTCTGTCTTTCCTTTTAACCTGATAACATTATCAAGGGTAAGTCGGATATCAACTTCACCACTATCTAGTTTGCCTTAGAATTCCTTTCTGACTGACTATATTCTCATGGAAACTCTTTGTTCTCTCGCAGAAAGCTGCTAAGAAGGATCAGGAAGTTTCTGCCATAAAAACAGTAGATAAAACCTTGTTGGTTAAGTGTTCTGTCCTTTAAACCTAAAGCAAAATGAAAGAACTTTGATTTAAAAATACTGTCAAAATTCCTGTGTGCCCCATTGTGCAGGAAAAGAAGGGATTTGGCACATATGAAGCAATTCTTTTTTCATTTTTTTATTGTCATCAATCAACATGGAAGTAGGCAAGTGAATCGTGCTTCCTTTGGAAATGACTCTGAGAATTCTGGAAGCCTTCTACTATTTATTGTAATATCTTAAAAACTAAAATTAATTATATACTCAAATAGATAGACCAATTTGTCCTCATCTATAACTATGGTAGAACACCTGGCCCATCTGGTGGAATCACACAAAGGATATCATATCATCAGGATACCATATAACAGCACCAACTATCAGTGAAATAAATAAGATATTTTCTGTAAAACATACATGCACAAGGTTTCATACTTGTGACAACCATACCAGGTAGACTTATGTAATTGTCACAGTTGCCCCAGTTGCAATGTCTTCTTCCTTGCTTCCCTTTACTGAGAGCCTCATTTCATTTCCTTGGCAATGAAATTGAGTGACTTATTCACTGAAAATTATTTATGAGAGCTACCTCACCTTCAATTAGTCAGCTCACTATCAACGCAAATTTGTTCAGTTTTAAAAATTATCCAACTCTTTACTTTTGAGATCTGGGATTCGATTTTTCAGAAAATTAAGATGGTAACTTTCTGGTTTGGGCACGTGCAGTTTTTTGCAATATCCAATATACTATTACTGTACAATGTATTTTATTTAATATTTACTGACATTTATAATAGTGTTTTCTTAGTCCTGGATCAGGACTGAACTGCAGAAAATATAGCACAGAAAAATGTAAAAAACAGTTATATTTACCTGTAACAACTCAGCCATTTCCACCAGATTACTTTATCAACTCTCTAAAGACTTTCATAAAGACTCAGTGAAAAACAGTGAAGGCCTCAAAAGAATCAATGATCCACAGTCAGTAACTTAAAAATTAGCAGTACTTCTCTGCAAAAGCCATATTCAAAGTCACTAGTTTTATTAAAGGTAAAACAATACAAATGTTTGCATTTCTGGTAAAAAAAATCCTATGCAGAAAAACAATGCTTCTGGGTATTATAGGGAGTTTGAGGAACTTTATGCATGTGATTTATTTTTGACATCATTATTTGGTTCACACCAAAGGGTTGATTTCTAGTGGAAAGTACAGGCTCAAGAGAATAAAAGTAGATGTTTACTGTAGTAAGCCTTCATGCATTGGGATCACTTATATTATTTAAATACCAGCTGCATCACTCAAATATTCCACCTTAAAAATAATGTACATTGTAATGGTACACACTTGGAAAACCAGGAGTGGAAGTATAAGCCAATTTAAGAGAAAAGAGCAAATAATCCCATCAAAATGGTTTTTACTGGGAACAGCTCTTTGTTATTACAAGCTCAATTCTTACTTAAATTCTAAATACTATACTCAATTGATGTAGGTACTTAGCTGTTTCCAACTCTGGTAAATTAGCACATTTCTTCCACTCATGGGCAAATATTTGATCCATGATTGACAATGGAATATTATAGAGTCTTAGAATTGAGGGTCACTTAGTTAGAATTTATATATTTCTCTTCGCAAATTTTGTGACGTTTTTACATGTCATGCAATGCTCTGACATGTTCAAGTCTCCCTGCCAAATTCAGCAGAAAACATTTACAGTCTTAAGGCAAGTGTCCTTGAGGGTTTGATATGTCACAGCCTTGTGCAGTTATCAAGGTCATCAGCATGCTAGAAGTATAAACTTAGATGTCAGCCTAAATTTCTGGTTTGTTTTCAGACCCCATTTTGAAGCAAGGCAACACTACCAGATAAATGAACCAAACGTATTGTGAAAATTTTTCTTAACGTGTCTTTGCACAACTGATGGAAATGCATACTGTTTCTGCTACCGTACTCTAAAAGCCAAAGGACAAGTCTGGAAATGTTGCAGCATCTGAGGATCTTTACTATGAATTTTGCAATACAGCATGCTCTTTCAAACCCCACCTTTTGGAATCATGGGAATTGGTGTACAGACAGGAAAAAATATCAAAATCTGAAATCCAAAAACTGAAAACCAAAGAAGGGTAGGGAGAATTAAGCCATCACTTCAATGCTTTCATTTATTTTAAGGCATTCATGGCCTTGAGTCACGAGCTATACCTTTCTCTTGGGCATGGAGGTAAAGATAAATTTATTTTAGGTATTGCAGACATGTGCTGCTTCGAAAACAAGCTTCCAGAAACTGGTAGCAAATAGAAATCCAAAAGGCAGCTATTAAAAGTGAACAGTATTTTTGGTCTACATAGCACTAGTGAGGTCCATCACATCAAGACAAAGCAAACTGCCTGGATAAGAGTAATCTTGCACAGCATTGTCTTCTGGATGTATGCATGATGCGACATCTTCTGAGATCCTAAATTTAAAACAAACAAAAATATTCCTTCCCAGCATGCCAACAAGATCTGGGTTTACTAAGAATTACATGGTAAAAATTTAGTAAGGCAAGCAACTGTACATACCCTAAACAGAGCAACAAGTAGGTACAAGCCACTTGCAAATCCTACCAATACTACATCTACTGAGAACCTCATAGGGGTGTGGTAATTCTAAAACCACATACTTCTTTCTTTCTAAAATTACATATTTGCATTCTATTTAGAAAGCTTTTTTTTAAAGGGAGGGAGAATAAGAAGGTTCGACCTTGCCATTAATGAAATATTTCCTGGAAATATTTAATAAATTATCCTACCCACAAAACTCACAGCAAACAAGTCTTCATCTTCCTCTATAAATATCAGAAAATATATGTGTAAACAGACACAATTCATGCTTTTACACAATATGGAATGGAACCATGCCCTAGACACATTTTGGTAAAGCTAATCAGATAAGTTGTGCTCTTTTTAAAAAAATATTTTACAGGTTTCTTCTCATTGCAATGGAAGGATAGAGACTGTTCTTTGGACACAAGTACTAGTCCCACATTATCTTGCAATTAGAGGTTGCTATCCATCCCATAGGAATGTCCAGCTGATCACAAAGACTATACTGAATATGTATTTGTCTTGGCCCCTTGGTTAGAAACAATAGTCACTAAAAACACCAATCAGAATCACAGAAACCAACCAAGGGAAGTATCTTTTAGCTAGCAGTTCTTACCCCTTGTTGAGTTGCCATCCCCTTAAAAAATAGTCCATAAAAACAGTAAAATCTGACAAGGGTTCCTTGTTTTAGTGCTTCTTTACAAATTCCTGAGAAATAAATAATGGATTCTCATTGCTCCCTGGTGCTGATGCTAAACATCACTCTTTCCAGTCAAGTTGTCCAACATTAAATTTCCAAACTTTAGATGCCAAATACATGTTAATAAAGAATTGGAGGGTACTTTCATTTGTTGCCTTATTGTAAAGACGTTTAAAAATAATGAACTCTTTTCTCCTCTCTCTTTTCTTAACACTATGCAGTTAAAATAATAGTCACAAAAACAAAGCAAAGGCCTAAGAAAGATTTTTTCCTCTGAGAAGTAGCCAACTCAGTGGAAAAGCCTTAGGACTCTGACCTGACCCATCTCCTGGGAAACATAAGGTTATTCCCCATTCGCCATATATTTTTCTGTAATTTAATTCATTTTAATGTTGCCTGAATTGAACAATTGATATTTTATCACTTCTCATGGCAGAAACTCATTAATAGACCACTATTTTCGGTGCCACTGGAAAGATGACTGTGTGCTACTTGTAATTACATAATAATTACATTAATTAATTTATTTATTTATTTCTTTATTTATCTCCAAATAATAGCATAAATTTCATTTGGTCTCTCCCACAGTATTAGGTAGTGAAATGCCAACATCAAAAAATAATTATGAATGTACATAATACCAAATTATGCATCAACACAACTGCAGTAATTACAAGTACTACTCTTGTATTCCAATGTGGCCCTGTGTCGTGACAGATTAAAACATTAATCTCTACTATGCACTCGCCAATAAATCCTTGTCAATCAAGGTGACCCAATCTCAGAAGATGCAGAGAGTGGAATTTAACACGCTGAGACTGTTCAGTGTGAGCCCAAAATTTACAGCCTTGAAAACATACAAACATTAGAGACATTTGCTTTGGTAAAGCAGTATGGATGTATTTAATCTTTCCTGCCTCAACTTAATCTGACAAAGCCAATGAATGGAAAACTGTAACCATTCTGTGCAGTCTTCCCTGGTGAGGTGATTGATCAGCTGCATCACAATATGAGTTAGAAAGCTTTGCCAGGTGAGATTCTTGTCTCAGAAATCTGCAAAGCTGGGATATTTTGTAACCACCTTTAAAATACAGTGTACACTTCCCAGAGCCAGCATCTATTTATGTTGCAAAACTAAGCTCACTAGCAACCAGTAAATGAATATTTCTTGGATTAATTTGGTGCCTTCTTTCTGTGTGAAAAGAATTGCATGTTATTCCATACAACTTCATCTGAAAATAACTGGTGTTTGATAGAGTTATCATGATTACTATCCATATATTATTTATGAATGTGTGACCATAAAAGAAGCATCTCTAAATGTGATAGTGAATTACTGAATGCCTTTTCAGTGGTATCTTAGGTGAGTATTTTTAACCAAGCCCTTCCAGATATATGTAACTTATTCCCCACATACCTTTTTGATTCTCTAACATCTAGACTTAATGCTTCTTTTTTGCATCTGGGATGAGACTATCTCTGCAGTATTTGGGAATCTCCAAGCAAATTCAAGTGTTCACCCCTATCTGCATAAAGGAGACAAAAAGACTCACAAGCTGAGCTGCTGAGAGTAAGAAAGAGTTGTCTAAATATTTCTTATCCTGAGATCTAACTGTGGTGGCAAACATTCTCCTGTAGTGTTTATCCCTTAGACACTTCCTTCCAAAATCCCTGACTCCAGCCTTCCTTTCATCTGAATAAAGTGGGCTGCTTCAGTGAGTTTACACTCCAATGTATTTGTTTCCCAACTACATAAACACTTGACAGCAAACACTGTGTTTCAAACAATTGCTAAGACTGGTACAAATACCCTCTAAATGGTGTCAGAAGATCTGCTGTTCACTGCAATGTTTACCACAACAGTGCCTGAAAAAGTCAAATATCTCCCTCAGTTATTTTCTGTCTCCTATAGTCTTATCTTACCCAGACTGTGATCTCTTCAGAGTAGGAACTGTCTTTATTTTGAATTTTGCATGATAACAGGTAGAGTGTCAAAGCTCAATGGTTAACAAACTCCGTTAAAGACAAATCTCAGCAGAAGGCATACAGCACTGCAAAGGCTGGATTTTTTCTAAGGAAGCCCACATGAAACTTTGGACATACTGTACTTTGTTTTACATGCAAATTCCCATTCTAAACAAGCATACAAAAAAGATGAACACGAATTGAGCACGTTTGCACATGCAAGGGCTAAGAATCTTTGTCAAACGAGTATAACCAAACTACTCTATTTTTGAGAAGCTGTAGTAAGTACATTTCTTTTAGCCATGTATATATAATTTCTTTTTCCATAGATACGTAATCACAGACTTTCACTAAGGAATATTATGGAGGCAGCACCACCTAGTGGTACCAAAACCACAGTGTAGTATTTTCAATGGCTTCCTTGAAGAGAATTCCATTGGAAACATAGAAAAAACTCTCAGATGAAATTATTTTTTTAAATACCCACATGACACCTACATGTTTTTGTCTCTTTTTTTTTTTATTCAGCAAGAACATGAATAAATAATGTTTGCAAGGTCTTGGTATACATGTACATATTTTCCGTTGTAAGTACCCTTTGAAAGGGAAAAAGGTATGTGAATGTGTGTATTAATCACAGAGGATAAAGTATGTTTCTTTTTATTGTACATATATATAAAAATATATTTTTTAAATGATCAGGTATTAAAACAGTTACTACTCACACCTTTTCTTCCAACTTTATTATTTAATACTGCAGGTATAAGATTTAGATGAAAACCTGTATAGGAATAAGAAATATCTAGCAGCTTTGGACCACTTAATATTTTCTGACGTGCATTCCAGTGAGCCACATTTTATCTTGCTTCAACATATACAGTCCACACAGAGCCAATCACTTTGCAAAAATCAGAAGGGTTCAATGCGTAAAACCAGTTGTTTTCCACAGTGACTGTATTAGCATATGTATTTACATCTGTGCTAAGTAGCTGTACAGGCTGTGACTATCACTTGGTAGCACTTTAAATCATCCTGCCATCTGCTTTTCACACGGCCCTGTAAATCCTCTATTAACACTTCTGTGACACTTCAGGAGGTGAAAAACTCTCCAGTGCATCTGCTACCATGGGAGCCTGCCTGTGCAAACTAACACTGCTCTGGAACACTGAGAACTGGGGATTTGTTATAGCTCTTCTGAGTTTTTCTCTGGGCATGGACAGGGTAAGTTTGGCATTAGCAAATATGTAACTCTTAGTAATTATATGATAGCATTTTTTAGAGTTATGAGCATTATGTGAGAACATAACATAGGAAGGAAAACCTCAATGATCAAAACTACCATTTTTATATTTATCATGTGAACAGTAAACACATCAGGCACCCAAACTGCTCTTGCCTCATCCCATTTCTCTCAGCCTGCCCCATCCTCCATGCAGTCCACAGCCCACCTCTCCAGTTCCTGAACTTTGACCTCATGTGATATTTGGTATGGCCCCACAGACACCACTCTGAGTGGCTCTCCCACTCCCGTTCCCAGTCCCATGTAGCAGCATAGCTCTTCTGTTTCTAGCTCCAAATAGAGGAGTTTGATTTTTTACACTTCTTATTCTTTGTATCATTAACACTCTTCTATGTATTAAGCAATTAATCAAAACATTAACATTAGACTCAGTCCTAGAGTATTTCTTGAGTAACTTTGCCAGTATCTTTCCTCCAGAATGACAGTACCTTTAACATAATATTATCTTTCTTTCTGCTAGGTCATTACACACTTGAAATTCTTGTAAAAATCCCCATATTTTCTAGCTGCACTAGTAATTTCCCATGAAGCGGTGAACCTTCCAGTTCTATCCAACAAGTTAAAAACTTTAATATGCTAAAGAAAAATACAATTATAAATAGTCATTAAAATAAGACTCAGAACTTGTAAATTCTGTATAAATATTTTATTATATATAAAAGACAACTTACATGGATACAAAACCACTGAATGACATTAACATGTGTGAATTTACTTTTAGTTGTTTTGGGTTTTTGTTCTTTTTTTTCAATGCATGTGTTATTACTAGAAGTCTTTCCAGGTAAAAGGAGATTCCCGGTGCAAGAAGGAATTTTTTCAGTATATATTTCCATATGTGTAAATAACTATTATAGAAGAGATAATTTCTCTTACATACTGCTACAACTAAGGCAGAACGTAATACTTCATCATTTTGCCAAATACCTACAAACCAGACAACAAGCATGTTTAAACATCCATAAAATGAAAGTCTGTTTCCATGAAAATCGCATAAGTATTTCCAAAATATCTGAGTCTCACTTTCTGTCAGAAAATCTCATATTGATGGAGTTTCCAGGAACCAAAAGTCCGTGGGTTTTGGCATGAACAGGTTTGGTTTTAGGAGAAATTTTGATCTCAAAATTCTGAAGTAACTGTGAAGATAAACAGGACAAGTATTAGAAAAGCTGCAAAATTACAGATGAAGATTAACCTTTGAAAAAAAAGGACTTAACAGACTGTCACAAAAAAAAAAATTGTGTTGCAGTTTCTGTGGAGCTGAAGTGTATGATTCCCATGCAGGAAAGAAAAAATAGTTGTTACAAGGTAAAGATTATAGTTCAAAATCTTCCTCCTCTGATTGAGGGAAGACTGGTCCAGTTCTTTCTGAGGAACTTCCACATAACTACATTAAACAGTCTGCGTTATCAAAGAAACTAAGGTCTTTTTCAAACTTTGTGAGGTTCATCTCTATCTATTTCAGATTTCACTTCCTTTAATATCAATCAATATGTACAACTATAAAGAAAGCAATAAGAATCCCAATCCCATCAGACACATTTATCTTCCTGGGCAGACAGAAACAAACCAAAAATGAGAAAAAAACTGTCCAGTGCACCAAGTGAAACAATCATAAATCAAGGAGTCAAATATTAGAACCTCTCCTGAACAGAGTCACTATAATTTCATCACACAATTCCTCTATGCATTAAACCTCTTAATGAAACTGAGATAATCACTTGCAAACATAAATTATTGTGCTTGTTTTGGCTGGGATAGAGCTAATTTTCTTCACAGTGGCTGATATGGGGCTGTATTTTGAATCTGTGCTGAACACAGGGGTGATAATATAGAGATGTTTTTGTTATTGCTGAGCAGGGTTTACACAGAGCCAAGGCCTTTTCTGCTTTTTGTGCTGCCACGCTGGCGAGGAAGCTGGGGATGCATGGGAAGCTGGGAGGAGACACAGCCAGGACAGGTGACCCCCACTGACCAAAGGGATATTCCAGACCATATGACATCACACTTGGTATATAAAGTGGGGGAAAGAAGGAGGAAGGGGGGATGTTTGGAGTGATGGCATTTGTCTTTCCAAGTAACCATTACATATGATGGAGCCCTGCTCTCCTGGAGATGGCGAACACCTGCCTGCCCATGGGAAACAGTGAACGAATTCCTTGTTTTCCTTTGCTTGTGTGTGCAGCTTTTCTTTCCCTATTAACCTGTCTTTACCTTAACCATGAGTTTTCCAGCTTTTACACTTCTAACTCTCTTCCTGATCCCGCTGGTGGGAGAGTGAGAACCATGAAAATCATAGAAATCATGGGCTAAAACAAACTTCAAGAGATTTATCTCACACATTTTGAAGCTGAACAAACAATACACCAGCTATCTATTTTTAAACTTTCAGGAGGGAAATACCATGACTTCCTCAACTTTTCCTAATATTAAACATGGAAGATAGAAAAATTCTACTATTTGTTGTCACACTGTGATCAGTACAAGGATATAAAATCTATTTTACATCTCTGTAAGTACTGAATTCTTCTAAGATACTGAAACTGAGCAGATAGCCATCCTAATAGACATTAAGAAAGACTTCTGATGCACTTACAAAAACCTTCTGTACCAAATCCGTTTCCTTAACAATCTTACCTTTAGTTTTACTTCATGTGTACTATATATTTTTTTCCTTCTGCAATGTAGTTTAACAGTTATGCTACATTTCAAGCATGACTGTTTTCAATTTTTTAAGCCTTTGCAGTATAACTACATTAGACAACACTCCAAAACAAGGTTTTTGAGCACTGTAAGACACCCAGAAATGGTATATGCAGAAAAAAAAATTCATATCAATTTATTTTTCTTCTTGTGATGCTGTCACACGGTTCTGACCTGAATCAGTGCAAGATGAATTTCCAGCTCTGCAATTCTTTTCCCAATACAGCTTCGAATTCCGTAGCCAAAGGGGATGGAACCAAAGTTGTCTACTCTGTCCAAGTTATCTTTCCTCAGCCAGCGCTCAGGTCGGAACTCGTTTGCCATTGAGAAATATTCCTCGCTGTATGAAGTAGTATAATGACAAAGTGCCAGCTGTGTCTGAGGAAACAAATTATATTCACATTTAGCTAACTTCAATACACATAACAAAATTAAAATGCAATTACTGTAATTTCTGCAATATGAGGTGATAAAAATTAAGTATCTCTGAGTAATTCTAGAAGATAAAAGGATATCTAGAAAAATCAAATCCCTTTCTCAACTCATCAGATGAAATAATCTTCAAGTTGTTTTGAATGTTGCTGGGTATATTAGAGAAGATGCAGTGGGGAAGGTGAACAAAAGTCACAAGAATGAAGAATTGTTTCAAAAAGCTGGTATGAGAGAAAGGGAGGAGAGATTTGAGTCAATGGAAAAGGAAAAAAGAGAGGATAGGAATTAAAAAACCCTACAACACTCGGGGTGGGGGGGGAGGAGGGGGGAACAAAACCCAGCAATAATTGATGTCATGATGTTCCCAGTTAAGGGGAGGGAAGCAGGGGGAAGATTTGTGTAGAATAATATATTACCAATTAAGAATCCTGATTCTTTCACAGGTGCATTGCTATAACACGGGAGTGCTGTCATTTAGAATAAAATCATACAATTCTAGCCTGATCTCTGTGTAATCTTTGAACAGTATAAAGGAAAGATTAATAATTTAAAAAGGAAATTAAACTCTTTCTACAAGAAGAGTTAACAGGCAAAGAATTAGAAAACTGCAAGGATAATAAAGTTCATGCTTTTTTAATTGAATTGTAGAACTACATAGATTTTTTAATAGACTCCACCCTCAAGAACATTAAGAACAAGTCATGATAATAAGTTTGATTACTGGGTGAGCACCCAAATAAAAAATACGAAAACAACAGCAACAAACCAATTATATAATCCATTCATGGAGTATAAATGGGTGTTATTGAAATACTTTCCTCTCAGTGTTTTCGACCGGTAAAATCTTTTAAAAATCAATGGAGTGTATATATGTTGTAATAGATCACATTTCATACACAAAAATTAAACTCTGCTCTTTGCTGAGGGCTGCAAAAAAACCTACCCCTTTAGGTATAAAGTATCCTCCAACGATCAAGTCTTTTTGGGTCACTCTTCCATTTCCTGGCAATACCGGATATAAACTAGAGAGAAATATCCATCAGAAGTTCAATAGTAATGACTAATGCAATTAAAAAACATTCAGATCCCAATTTGCATTAACAGATACATGATACGAATGCCATATCCATTCACAGCAGAAAGGTTTTTCAAAAGTACAGAACACCTTGGAGATTCAAGGACCTTGAATCATCTGTGAGAATATGATCATTACCTGAGAAAAGTTATTTACTAGTAACAGGAGGTTGAGATATTTGGTCTATATATTTATTTGTTTTACACACGTACAAGCATGCACTTATTTGGTCAAGATGGATACATTTTAGCACTACTGCTAAAGCTGAAAAAGCCTTGTTGATGCCTTCTCTAAAATTCTCTTATTCCCCTCCCCTCACAATGAAAATTTATTATAAACATATTAAAAAAAATATATCACATGCCTTTAATTTAAATCAAGAAGCTTAAAATCATTGAAGTGACACTGCAAACTACCAACGTTGGGGAGGGGATTGTTACACTTCATCCTACAAAGGGCAAAAATCAAGCTTGCAATTACTTACCTTAACAGACATGTCCTACATTTGTGATACCACTTCTACCTTACTTACATAGATTAAACATTATATAGTCTATCATATTCATCACTTAAGCATCCTTGGACACAATACTGCTACAATAAATAAGAGCAACAAATAGCAATAAGGACAATTGAATACAAACTTATGTACATAGCACGGACTCAAAGTCCATTAGAAAAAAAAGAAATTAAATTTTTCAGTTTATTATTACAGTTGTCTGCTACTTACCGCAAGGTTTCTTTCAGCACGGCTCTAATCAAAGGCAATTTCGGGACATCATGAGCAACAGGAACTTGATCTTTGCCCAGCTTGTTGACTATTTCCTCATAAACACATTGCTGAACCTCTGGGTGCTTTGCCAACAAGTATGTTGCCCAGGACAAAGTAAAAGAAGTCTAAGGAAGAAACCACAATCATCATCATCGAGCACAACAAAAGTAGATATAAAATAACCTCAAGCCAAGAAAAACAATCAGTTTTCAACTATATGTTTTATATGTTTAAAGTTTTATAACAGACTGGCAATGATTCGTATCTGGATTCAATGGGATGTTGTAAGACTTCACCATCCCCTCCTTCATCCCTTTTCCATCTAAAAGTGCCCCATATACCGAAACAATCCATGTTGATATTTTCCCAGTGAAATATAAAAAGCAATAGACAAACCAAATGCAAATGCAACTATGTAAACAATATTGAAACATAAACATTCTAAAGAGCAATGGATTAGGTTAACTGTTAGTTTTCAGTATGTTTTACCTTCCTCCCAACAAAAACACTTCACAGGAACTAAGATAAGAGAATACTTTTATTTACTTAGTGTTAAAATCTTTTTTCAGGCCAGGACATGGTTGGCTTTCTGGGTTGTAAGCACGCATTGCCAGGTTAATGTTGAGCTTCTCATACACCAACATCCCCAAGTCCTTCTTTTCAGGGCTGCTCTCAATCCGTTCTCCACCCAGCCTGAATTTGTGCTCAGGACTCCCCTGGCCGTGGTGCAGGACCTTGCACTTGGCCTTGTTGAGCTTCTTGAGGTTTGCATTGTCCCACATCTGAAGTCTGTCCTTCTGGGCAGCATCCAAATAGTACAACAAAGCTCAAGGTTATTAAAAAATGTGTGGGTAAAAAAAAAAAAAGCAGCTTCTGGAAATGCCTTATTTTGGTCTTATGTTTTAAGATCAATTTCGAATGCATGATGTCATCATGATGGTGACCTTTTATGTCTTGTCTTCAGACTGGGGTATAATGCCAGAAGTATCATTCTCTCAAGCTTTTCTCTTTTCTCTTGCAATATTGAGTGGCTGTGTAGTCTAAAATACAACCATGTTCTATTCTGCTCAGAGGCAATTGTGCCAGCTGTACACAGAACTTCTCTGATATAAACACTGTTACTTCCCAGGTTCCCAGCTCCTTCATAACCTCTTAAAAATTAGCACTATTACAGGGGCAGACAAAATGCTTTGTAGCCAAAAACTGCCTTACAATTTTGTTGAAAGCTTCTATAATCCTCTAAACCTCTTTCAGTTTTTTCAATAAAATGAGATCTGAATTGACAGAAGAAGGAGAAAGAAAGATTCCCTAAATTTTTGCTTTGTGCTTGGAAATGAGGAAATCAGAAGTACTGTTCTCTCACAGAGACAGTTCCCAGATGTGAAAGCTGAGTCAAATGGAAAGAGAAATTCTTGTTGGCATGAACTTGAACATTGTCCTTTTAGTTTAAATAAAACTCTGTTGCATACTAAAAAAAAGGAAAATTATTGGTCTGAAAGATCAGAAAATGAATGGGATGAATAACTGTACTTTACTTAAGAACCAAACATAAAAAAGATCTGCAAATTCATAAGCCCTTGGGATATTTAACCAATGGAATAATATTCAGCACATAAGGAAGTTTTACATATGCTCCTTATTTTGGAATTCAAAAATGATTGCTTTTAGGGGTTTTGTTTTCTTTAGAAACCTTTCAAACGTTCTTAAATCAAAAAAATCTGAATTCAGTTATCCAGGTTTGGGTTTTTTTCCCCTAGAGGCCATTTTACTTTTTTACTTATTTTAGTCTTTTCTTCTCTAAGACTACTAAACACAATCCTACATAGCACTTTCTTTATCAAATTAATATAATTCCTTTTAAAAAACTGTTCAGTTACAATCATTTACAATAACAGTGTTCACTGATATTCTAAATAATTCTCTATATTGTATATACAATAACTCATTTCTATCTTTCCTGAGTCTTCGGATTGTCACGCTGCAGTCAATACTAAGCTACACTGATTTCATACGATAGGAATGAGAGGAGGGGAAGATGCGTATGTGACCTTAATGTTTATGTTTCTTCAAATGGTCTATATGACAAATCAGAAAAATAAAGAAAGAGAGACACTTAAAACATTTCCCTAGGTGTCAACATATTGGATACACCAGCCCCATTAGTCCTGAGACCCCTACCACAGCTCTTTGCCTCACCCTGACTGTATGTTGCCAGCACAAGCAAGGGTAGGGTGAACTTATGCCTTACCCACATCAGTGCTGGTCTAACAACCCCCTCCTAATGGACTCCAGCAGAAAGCAGATATCTGATCCATGATGTGTGTCCCAGTCGATTTAATATGTGAAAATCCCTTTCCAAATTCTACATACAAGTTTATTGATCAATTTTTTTTTTCACACTAACTTTCAGCAGCCTTTTCTATTTTGGTTTATCTAAAGAAGACAAATACCAACCTGTTATGCAAACCAGTAAAAGAAAACCTGTAAAATTCAAGCTGAATGTAAAGAAAGTTGCTATTTCGTATGTTTAATAAACTGTGGAACTGACTCCCAAGTGATGGGTTCCTGTAAACCACAGCTAGAAGAGAACACTGACTCCATTCCAGTAGAGAGATTACACAGTGCAGTAGCTATTTTGTATTACTTAAAGATGTCATGACTTAAATGTGTTAAATTATGTGTTTATAAACAAGCTATCTCTAAAGATAGCTGCAAATGATACTGGTTTACAAAACAACCATGCACAAGGAAAATTATAACAAGCTTACTGTGTCCACTCCTGCCAGAAGCATTTCAGTCATATTGGCATAGATCTCTTCCAAAGTAAGTTCCTTACTCACTAGGAGGTATGTAAGTAGCCCACCATTCACTACTTTTCCTTGGTCCAGCTGAGACTGAATAGCCTTCAATTTGTTGTTAACATGGATCTGACCTTTGGGATTCAAAAAAATTGTTAAGTGTCCATTTTTATTTTTCTGTTGGTTCCATTCAGTAATGACATTTCTCCCTCATGCTACATTACACTACACAGCCAGAAGAAAAAAACCAAAATGAATCTTCTTTCTCAAGTTAAAAATAACTGAGAGGTGGTGGAGGTCCTTGGGTACTCGTGGTAAGGAAAGACTGAGCTAACGGGAACCTCAGGAGCTCACAGCACAAGAATGCTGAGCACAAAGAAAGGATACAAGAGATTACAGTTTCTAACAGGGAGAGAAGAAGGCTCAAGGTCAAGTTTTTATGCCCACCTGGCTTGTTTTCTGATGACTCTGCAAGAAGTGGTGAACTCTGCAGAGCCTGCTGCAACTCAGCACAAAGGCTGCTACAAGACATTAACAGCAACCAGAACTTAATTACTCTGAAGACAAAGACGAGTTGCGTCAAATAATAACAAAAATTGAAAAACTTCAAGGGATGACATGTTGAGCAATTTCGCCCGGAGTCCCATTTATACCTTAGAGACTACAAACATTATCTTCAGTCAAATCAGGGTTTTAAAAAGAAGAAAAATCTCAGAAAGTTAATGCCACACAGAATGAGACAACAAAAAAATGAAAATGCATGCAGCTTTCTAACATTCAGGGTTCAGGTTTTTTTAACACTCTGGAATATTAAAAAAAAAAATTTGCAAAGACAACTCCTTCTTACTTACATGAACTTACATGCAAGCTGATTCATAAAGTAGCCTGGAATGTTTTATTTACAAAAAAACCCCATATTGTACTACAGCAGTGTACTTCTATGTCAACTTATATGCTTGTATGTATGTAAATAAACTTCACAAAGAGTTTAATTCATTGTTAGAGTGTAATTTTTTAGCTTTCTAGTCAGTTTTAGTGGTGATTATTTGTCGGAGTGTCTAACTAAAATTTTGCTGAAGTCAACAAAACTACCCTCATTAGAATTGGAGTGACTTAAGATAAAACCTTGGCAAAGAATTTGGACCTGAAGCAACGACTGGGGGTTGAAACAGATGAGGACAAATAACAAAACAACTGTATAAAATAGGGAAGTATTTGAAGTGTACTGGTAAAATTCTTTCTCATTAGATTTTTTTTTAAAATAGTTCCCTGGCCAGTCTGCATTTGATGTGAAATTTACTTCTGCCACAATGCCTTCTTATAATTTTAGGAGAGAAATGCATCTTGTCCCATTCAAATACACATAGAACCTTCAGAAATACAGCTGAACTTTTCTACTACTAAATCTTACTAAATTTGAAGAGTCCATCCCAGGATCTGCAGAACTCTCTCCAGGGTTTTGGAATAAGAGGACGAAGCCACTTGGGCATAGCACCTGCATACATAGTGATCTTAAACATACTAAACATCAACTCCAGAGCCTTAATATATTCAACAGTCTGCTGTGGGATGTTGTTTTCCAGGCAGCCCAGACGGCATTCATACAGAATAGTCGCCACACCTGCACATACAAAATCAAAGAATTGGCTATACACATGCATAAATACATATTAATAATATAAGGAATTAAAATACTAACATGAGGGAACCACCTTACAAGAAATGTTTAGTTATTATTACTACAGTTGGAGAACAGATGAAACAGAAATTCAAAAGGCAGTGAAAAATCCCTGCTAGACATTGTAGCAGACAGTAGTTGCTATGTCAATAATGCTCTGCATGAGAAGACAGCCAGGAATTCCACCAGAAGTAGAGCAGCCCTCCAGCACGCTCGCTGTGTTTTGCATTGCACTAGAAATCCCGAGCCTGCCGCGTTGGCCTCTGAATCCACAAGGACATGCAAATCCAAAGACAGTTCTGATAACTGGTGACAACGCAGGAGTTTCTACCAGTGGCTGTGTCTGTCATCAGCTGGAAGTAAATGAATACTGAGTATGTATAAATGGATAAAGAGCTTGCACTCCAGATGTGCTCTTAATGCACACAATATACTCCACCCAGCCCTGAAAAACAGCGTGTGTGTGACACTGCTGCAAGTGACACCACAGACTGTCCCTTGTTCTGATGTGCTGTAATTTCCTCAGATGTTTTTCTGCCCCTCTAGAAACACCACCACCACCACCATCCCCCCAACCCCTACCACCAGAGACCAGTACTTTATTTATATTTTTTTATTAAATTATTATTCTTCTGAACTCTGTACAATTTCTTCCATTTATTAAGTTAATTCCTACCCATCTATTAGTGTCCCTGCAGTCTCTCAGATCAGTTTTTGTAAACACACCCAAATTATTAAATACTGGACCGAACTCAAATAGAAACTGCCCTACTGGAATTAGGCAAAATGTTCTCTAGGTTTGATAGCAAACCATTTTTAATTATTTCCTGAACACAGATTTCTAGCAATTTTTCCTCCCAGCTTGTGAAATCTAGATCATATTACCCAGTTTATTTATGAAAATATCATATAGTACGGTATAAAAGCTATTCCTATTATCAAAATACTCTTATTTAACAGTCTTTCTAAAAGCTAGTGGGGTTACTCAGTAATTTAAAAAGGAAATTAGATACTTTCTCAAAGCCATTTGCATCAAATGAAATGTTTTAAAACAAAATTTTAAAATAAATTTTGTGGGTTTAATTTCATTAGTAAATAGTTTGTTCACATATTTCCAAGAAATATTATAACTTAACTAGATAATTAGAGTAACTGGTCTAGACACTCTAGTCTCTTTTTCTCTGTTTTCCCTGTTAAAAACAAGTACAGTAGATAATAATGTTTAACTTTGATCTTACATTTTGGTTTCCTGACCAAAGTTACAGTCTAAGTTAATTAAAACTGAATTTGTATGGGAAATAAATGCGTGCCAGGCACAAGTTATAAATGAAAAGCTAAAAGAATGTGAAGAATTTAAACTAACCCATCAGTAAAGTGAATCAGTAAGCTTAGAGTTTAAAATTCCATAAAATTGGTAACTTTTAGTTTAATGCCAATTTTAGACACTACTAATGTGAAACAGACCAAACGGGCAGCCAGCAATTTGATAGAGTATCTTCATAAGTGAGCAACCTGGAAGTTTTTCAAATTCCAAATTATTCAACTGCCTGTCAGAAAAGAGTCCCTACTTTTTAAAAGGCATTACATATAACATATAACAAGATTGGGTTATATGCAGTCAGTTCAAGAAATGCATGAAATATGAATCACCACTAGATTTCTGTAAGAACACAGGAAATGCCATACTGGCTCAGGCCAGAGTTTCATTTAGCATTCCCTCATTAGTGGTAGCCAGTGGCAGATGATTTTAGAGCAAGCATAACAATCCCACACTTGGCACATGTAGGCAGGGAAAAGCAGTACCCACAGCAGTATTCCACACTGAGCTATGAACTGAACACAGATACATCACACAGGGATTACCCACCTGGAATTTAACTGGTGTATTGTGAAATAAACATTTCTTAGAATCACACTATTAGAAGGTAAACATCCTTATTCTTGAGAAATGAATAAAAAAATATAGAGTACTGAAACCATTCAATGCCTTGATTGAACATTTTACCTATATACCAGCATTTCCATGGGAATTGTTCCTTAATACAAGGTATCATTTCTTTAGACTCTACAAAAGAATTCTACTGATACCTATTGCACTAACTAGGAAGACACATGAAGGCAGAATATCAAGCTTCCCTTTTCAGATCAATCACAATGAGACACTAGTCATTTGACAGAAATGCCTAACCATAAACACACTTTTACATTTTCTTTACAGATGTTATCCAGCCCGGGCTTACCTTCCATCGAGTACTTGAAGAAAAGGTTGTTAACATTGGTTACTGTTTCCCCATCCTCCTCTTGACTTCTGAGGGTGTGGATTCTTTTAATTAAGTCTTTGATAACTTCATTGACTCCTTCAGAGTAAAAAGCCACATCTTCAGGTTTCAGAATTTTTTGCCTCAGTACACTTCTCATTTTTAGCCATTGTTCACCTTCCCTGAAAGAAATTATTAATGGTATCTATACACAACTTTCCTTAACAATCATCAGCTGGGTAAAAGCTCTGCAATGAAGCTTTGTGATTTTTCATTGCAAATAAAAGCAAGTGGTAAAATGAAAATGAAAATAATGTATATTTGTAATTATGCTCCTACATTTTTATCCTGCATTTATTGCATATCCTCATTAAATTTCAGTGTTGCAACATGTATGTGCAGGTGTAAGTCAATCTCTGGTTTGAGTGACAGCTGGCACCATAAATTCCATTACTGATACATCACTTTGGGCTACCCTCATTCTAAACCTACAAAGTAACAGGATAGCAGACCTATCTATAGAAAAACAAGTTATAGCTAAATTCTCCTTTAGCTGAGCTATGCATGGAAACCTTCATGCTCAAGGCTAAAAATCTGAATTGTACCATCTGCACGATGCTCTGTATGAGCAGAGTATTTGGGAACAGGGATACCTTTCAATTCCTCATGAAAATAGGTAATTGTCTTTTATGTGTCTATTTTAAATTGTTATGTATTTCCCCTTATTTTTTTTCACCTGGAGCAATACTGCTGCAAAGCACAGAAATTTATTGATCAGCAAAATAATTTATCTCTTTAATAATCTCAGATATTTTCTGATTATCTCCTGATTTAAGGTATGACTTCACAAAGTATCAAAGAACTGTTATCTTGAGTGGGAACTGCAGCTTTAGATTTGAGCCTGCAGTGCAATACATTAAGCCTCTTGCTACCATGAAAGAAACAGATTGTCCATGACTCAGAAAATTAGTTTCCCGCTAGATAAACATCCTATGTCTGTGGGGACTGTGAGTAGTTGCCAGTGGCAATTAACTACACCCACATGTACTGCCAGGTTATGCAAGCTTTAAAGACAGATAACTCCTCTAGAATCAGCCATGTACAAAAATATCTGCACGAGGATGCACCACAGTGTGAATTGATCATACTGTGACTTCTCTGCATTAATGCACTGAGGGCGCACTTTGGTGAACAATAAAACTAAAACTAATCTGAGCAAACAAGTCCACACAGTACACCTACAACCAGATGCAACAGTCTAGATCTGAAGCAATAAACCCACATTTGTGCAGTGCAGAGCCAAAGTTAGTAAGCCCTGTTCTGCAAAACAGCTTGCAGGTGAGTCAGTTCAGATAACTCTATTTGAAACACATTCCCAAAGAAAGTCTTATGCAAGGTAGCTCCCTGCACATTCAAACTACCCATCATTACCATCTCTTGGAAACTTCACAATACAGGGAAATTCACAGCATTCACCACAAATTCCTGCCGTCTTTCCCCCACTAACCACACGATTTTCCACACACAGAAAAGCCTGATTTCCCAGATGACCTGTACAGTCCTTCAGAAAATGAGCAAACTTTTACAAGAAAATAAAGAAAATTAAGGGGTAACAATACTTACGCAGAAATAAGCCCTGTGGCTCTCCCTCGTAAATCCCTGTACTCCTGCCAGGATTCCATGTTAGCTCTTTGTGGTGCTCTACCTTCTGCTCGCAGGACTTGAGCAACCATGTCTCGATCTGCAATGGATACAACAAACTGGGGACCAAAGTGAGACTTGAAGATCTTTCCATATTCCTGAGTGTGTTTTTGCTACAATGTCACCAACAAAGAGAAACAGAAGTCAAGTGTTACTAAGGAAAACTATCACAAAAGGAAACCGACAATTTGTCATACAGTGAATCGATCTCTCACATTTAGAATTTGATCCTCAGCCTTTCAGTCAAGGAACAGTTTGAAGTGTCAGAAGAAAGCATCTAAGAATTACTGTGAAATATTCAGAAGGAAAACAGAGAGGTCACACTGTTCAGGACCTCTGACTGAAAAGACCCAAAGCTCTAAGGCACAAAGCGTGAGTGAAACCAAACACTGAGAAGATGAAAGGACTTGCGGCACTTGAAAACACATCCCTTCAGATCAAACAGGTTAGAAAGAATGTCTCCAAAAATGAAAAACATGTGGGTACATAGGGTTAAATTAATGCCTATTGTAAATAAATACTTACTCTATCATTGTATTGCTTATAGAAAACCCCTACGTGTGAGTTTCTCACACCTAACTGAGGACAATGACAGCGCAACAGCCTAGTGAAAAACTGCATTTTGGGACAGCTTTGTCAGAGTAAACTAGAGAAAGACTTATGTTAATTCTGCAAAAGAAAGGAAAAGGTAAGCTCTTATTCCTGCAGTGAGATATATTGTGCTTGATCCACAAATCATATGATTCAAGCAACAGGCAATTAATAAAGAGGATAGGAAAACATTAAATTATGTATAAAAAAAAAAGAAACCCAAAAAGTTTTCCAGTAAGATTGCACTATCACCGTCCCATGAAATCTTACTGATTATTTCAAATAAATTTCGTTCTGACATGGTCATAAAGTGAAACAAAATTCCCACAAATTCACTTGGAGTTTAGATACGTCATCATGTCAGAGGGGAAAAAAAGTTATTCAAAAGATATTAAGACTTCAGAATTAAATTTTACAGTCTTTATTTCTGGTTATAGTATTAAGACAAGCTAAACTGAACAAAGTTTATGCCAAAGACATCTGCTTACAGAGATGTCTTAAACCAGAGATGTTTGACACCAACTACACTAGTGAAAGTCTAGTGTTGACCCAAGATTAGTTTATGTAAAGTACATTTTTATTCAGTCTTGATTACAGAGATGAATTGCTTAATTGCCTATAATAAGCTTAAGACTCATGAATCATTCTTCAGAATATGGTACCAAGTGCTTAAAAAAAATATAACTTTTTCTGCCTGGTTTCCAAATAAAACAAGATTTGTGCAATTGTGGTCTCTGCCAGTCACTTCTTTTGGAACACAGTGGCCAACTTCAGTCTGGTTTAAACAGAGTTAAAGGTCTCCTACATCGATATTCTTACCCTTTTCAAAAATCAGCATCTGGATTCGAATGAAACCCACATATTAGTCATCCTGATGAGGGAAATGCTACAGCAGAAATTCAGTTGTTGTCATTTCTGCTTGATCTGCTCCTAACCAAACACCACAGGTAGAGGAATGTGTGAACAAGCATACCCAAAACCCAAAGTATTTCTTGCCTTAAAGATATTTTAGGGATACTGAACTTGGAGATAATTGAGAGCATGCATCTTTAAAGGAAAGCATAAATCGGGAGGTGAGAGACGCAAGGAAAAATCAGTGGAGTGAGGGAAATACAGGTCACCAGTCATAGAAAAACAGTTTCAACAAATTTTCCTATTTATGGAGCAGTTTGTTTTTTCCCCCTGTTGGTGAGGTTTACATGGGACAATAAATTTTGACAGTAAATAAATCAAGTGTCAAGCTATTCAATCAAATAAATTAAATACTAGTTTTAAACCAGAAACAGATAGGGACAAACTATTTGGACATCTCTTGCTTTCAATAGACTGAACTCCGTTCTATCAACTTCATGTCTAATGAAATGCCCAGGATTTCTCTTTTGTATTTTCTTTCACAACATGAGTTTTTCTTTCCCTTGTTCTAAACCTTAAAAATATTACACTCTAGTGCCTCACATAGCAATCTCACACCAGTTATCCTCTCACACATCATAAATTAAAACTGCCAGCACCCAAATCCCTCCCTCCTCACCTTTCTTTTCTTTACACTTGCATAGAACTGATAAGACAAAAGAGATCTAACTCCATCAAATTAAGAATACTTTCCCTTTGTCATAATTGCTGTAGGCGAGACTAACTGGAATCACGTTACTGAGAACAGAACCTCCTTTGTGAAAAAGCACCCGGCTCCCCCACCCCTCCTGGATATAGGGCAAAAATATTTGTGTGCGCTGAAGGACGTCGTCTAAGTAGCTGTGCTGGTTACCAAAGGGTTTTGGATTAATTCATTCCTGATGTTCACTGTATTGTTAAATTTAACAGACTCTTATTAATCCAGTTAATGCCTATTTGCATTCTGCATGTATGCAGACAGGGTATCCTGTGATTTTTTGAGACTTTAAACAGAATAAAAACTAGTATTATATTGCAACTTATAATTCCTCACACTTTCCTTTCTGTGAATAATATTCATTGAAGAAGAAAACAGACATATCAGCCAGTGATAGTGAAAAGCATATACTATTTAGGTTGCCTTACATTCCCTTTAATATTTTGAATAATTTTCACTGTTTTGACAGTGAAAGAACTTGAAACCAATGGTAGCATCCATCTTTTTTAGTGTTATGAGACCATGGTGAGTGCCCCTCAAATTCTGTACACCACCACAGAGGTAGAGAAGAAAAAGAAATAGAATGAAACAAAAGCTTTAGATGACCTGAAGTTTCATCTGCATGCATCTTAGTTAGCAAGCAATCAAGCTGAACAATTAATCATTAGCAATTTAGTTTGGCTGCCATCAAACACAGCATACACCCAGGAGTCCTACATTTCTTCTTAAAAATCAAAATGGTAAATACAACAAAGCTGGGCAAAATCAAGCAACTTTTGTGTTTTTTTTCTGTTTCCTCCCTCTTTCTAGCATTTTCGGGCCTTTTGTAAATCTTAACTTTCCAGTTTTGATTCTCAAACCAAAGTTCTTTTTTCTTTTGTTTTCCTTTTCTGTTTTTATTTCCCTTTCTCTTTTTTGTTTGTTTGTTTGTTTTGTTTTTTTCTTAAATTTCAGCAGTTGTCAGGCAGTGAACCTCTTGCAGCTGACTCTGAATCTCTTTCTAGCAATTTGGGAAAGGTCACTAAGAAAAGCAAAATAATAAGTGCCACATCTGAGGTATTCCCAGAGAAATCTGTACTGCCAGTGGAAAGCATTACAGATCCACAGCTGCAAAAGAGTGAAAACCATAGCTTTACTTTACACGCAAGTGTTTCCTTTAGAATCGCTTAGACTACGTGGGGAAAGGGCCCCAGGAGATGCACTGTGACTTTTTAGGAATGAAACCCACGTTCGACCAAGCAACCAAGAGAATTCATCTCTGGATAGCTACAGGCTTACAGTAAGACTGTTGCCCATGCCAGCATCCCCGAGGGGGATCCTTGTCCACCCAACTCCCTCAGTCCCTCGCAGGGATGACGGCGCCTCACCCACCCTCGCCAGGTGCCACCGGGGAAGAGGACACTCTTTGATCTGTGTGGCACCACAGCAGCGGAGATGCCCAAACCAGGGGACACTTCTCACCCCCGCCTGGCTCTGGTTCGTTTGACCGTCTCCCACCCGCCAGGTGACAGGAGCCGCTCTCCGCCCTCCCTCCTCCCCTCCCGCCGTCAATCCGGCCCCGCTTCCCCACCGCCCACTCCCCTCCCCGGCGCCAGCGTGGTGGCCAGGGGAGGGGGTGGCAGGGCGGGCAGCGCCAGCCGCCGCCATTCCCAGCCCCTTGTCCCACATCCCCGGGAGGTTTCAAACCGCCCGCCTCCTGCCGAAGGGACGGCAGCGGGGCCAGGCGCAACTACCGCCCCCTCGGGGGATCTGCATGGGCAAAGTGTATTTATGTAAGGGGAGGCTGGAGTAGGAGAAACAAAATGGTCTCTGAATGCAGCGGAGCAGCGCCCCGGCCGCGGCAGGACCCCGGGTACCGGCACAGCCTCACGGCACGGGTGGGCGCTGCGGTACGAAATTCCACGGGAGCCCACGCTTCCCAGCCCTGCTCACCAAAAATAAGCCCTCTGCAAGTTTGTGAAACAGCCCTGTTAAAAAAAAAAAAAAAAAAAGCCTTTTTTTTATTATTATTATTTTTTCCTTTCAGCCCGAGGCGCCGCCTCAGCGGTTCACAACGCGCACAAAGATGCGCGGGCAGCGCTTGCAGCCCGGGGGTTCCGGAGCGGGAGGCACCGGGGCGCGGGGGCAGCGTGTGATCCCCGGCGAAACAAAACTGCCAAAGCCTCCAGCGCTGCGGGAAACGGGATGGGGGGATCCCCTGAATCCCGGCTCTCACCAGCGCGAAGGCGGCGCGGCGATGCCCATCAGCGGTGCTGCGAACGCGGTGATTGACCCGGTGAGAAAAGTAAAGGTTTTAAGTAACCCTGGAGTGATTAAAGCGTTAAGTAGGCGAGTGAGCTGTACCTGGATTTCATGAATGCGGCCGAAGCCGTCCTTCCAGAAGAACTCGTAGAGGTTGTAGAGGGTGTTGGGTCCGGGCATTTCGTGCAGGCTTTTCACCCTGCCCAGGCGGCGCCGGGGGGCCTCCAGCAGCTCCGCTCCGCGCCCTTCGCCTTTGTTCGCCGCCTCTTCCCGCGGGCTGCTCCGCACCGCCAGGGACTGGCTGCTGCACAGTCTGGCCAGTCCAGGAAACCTACTGCTGGCAAAAAGCGCCTGGTAAAAGTAAGTCCTCTCGGATTCAATCGTCTGCTTGCATTTCATCGTCAAAACTCTTGCGGAGAAAGACATGGTTTTTTAATTTCAGAGGGGTCAACTTTGCTCCTGCAGCTGCTTTTTATTTGGTTGGTCTTTCTTCAGTGCCTGCTTTAACTTGTACAAGCAGCACTTCTCCAAACTCTTACTGCATGAGCATCAGTTTACACAGACCATTAGTTAACGCTCCCTCCCCTAGGGCTGGAAAAGGGGGGTGGGTCTGGGATGAGACTTGAATGGAACGAACCTATTATTTTGTATAATTCAAAACAGATAAATTTACCCATTATATATGCAGCCAAAGTTCAGTTTTTCCCTCTTTTCCTGATTAGTTTGGCAAAAAGCTCATCCCATCTTTCTCCTACACTAAAAAGGTGGCATTAGGGCTATTTTTTTCTGGGGCATTAATTCATTCCTGTATGTTAGAAAATAGGGTATTTTCTGCAAGAAGTTCTCTTAGAACTATTCATCATCCCATCACATACATGAAAAACATTTGTGCATCCACATGTGAGTAGCAATGGTTTTACACAATAACCTTACAAACAGCTCCTGTCAACTACAGTATGCAGGGATGCTGTTTGTATTGCATAATGATTTATCTTTTGGATGTGATATACTCCATAAGCAGCTTGTGTCAACTTTGTAGGAGTCTGTACGGTTTCAAAAGTGTTTGTGTTGTTTTCATGTGTATTTCTGTGTAATTCCAAATGTTAAATTCCAAATCTGTTAAATGTTGATTAGTTTCAGAAATTATGTGGAAGAGCCCACCTTGTTTTTTAAATGAATCAGAAGTTCAGGTAAAACTTGAGGAAAAAAGAGTCTCAAGTAAAATCCACGTTTTTAGAACTTAGTTATGAATAAACTGCTGGAAAAGTAAGTCTAGTAAACTTTGAAGTTAATAGATTTTGTTTTCCTTATTTATCTTCATTTATATTTTTGAGGCTGCAATCCAGTTAAGATCTGTGCACATGTTTACTCTTGCCACTGATAACTCCATTGAAATAAATACTGAGAAGTTAGACAGGCACATCAGTCTTTATAAATGCAACTGTAAATATTACAAGAATAAAAAGTAGATGGCAAAGTCTTAAAATCTGCTGAAGTATATGCTGGCATAAGCTAACATAATGTCTTTGAAATGGGCTTCATCATACTTGAAAGGGTCCAGAGAACAGCAACAGAAAAAAAAATTGAGAAGGTTTAAAAAAATTATACAAGCATGAGGTTAAGAAACTTATTTCATCTGGAAAAGAGGACTACCAGGACCATGACAACAGCCTACAGATCTTTTGTACATCTTTTGTTAAAGATGTCAGAGAGAGAAACATAAAATGATGGGCTTAGTTCACTGCTACAGATTTCTGGTTACTTTTTCAGGTAGCCTTGGTACCTCAGATATTTTTGGGATGTCTCAGGTAGATAGCCAAGGTACTGCAGGATGTAATTGCTATCATGGAACTTCCTAAGAACTTCATAAGAACCTCTGTCAGGCACATCTGGGTGTATCACAGTCTAGGTTACCGCTGAAGTTTTCCTTCTTAGGTTTCTATGTGGTGTAGCTACATTGTTTCTTAATATTGGTCTAAGGATGCTTTGAGAGACACAGTTACACAGACTTTAAAATTATATTCATATTGTAATTTCTAGATTGCTGGAGGGAATATACGAACTCTTCCTAAAAACTCCTGCTTGCAGCTATCACTATGGTAGATTTTTTTATTATTATTTTGTCATACACCATTAGGATAGTGTAAAGCATCTGCTTGTATTAATATGCTAGGGAGATAAACTTAGATACAGCATGTTGTAAAGGCTACAGTTTTGCAACTATTGTAGTTTTCTCTGGGTGTACCTTTTTCCAGTAAATTCCCTATTTAGAATTCTTCACTATTCACTATTTTCCCACCATTATCTCTTTTCCATCAAAATTATTGTAGGACAGAGTATTTCTATCCAAGATACCTGAAAAAGTTGCAGAGGTTTTGTCCTTTAAGTACTTCACCAGAACAGTACCTGCTTTCCCCCTGAGGAATTTCTGGAGGTGGCAGTAGTCCCAAGTTTAGGGACTGTGTTGTATAACCCCACTGGCACTCGGTGTTTCAAGTGGTTTACTCATTGTTAGATTTCTGTTTGTTTGCATGTTCATGTTACTTGGAAGATAAATATTTCTCTCCAGCTTATACATTTATCAGATGTCTTAACACTGACCAGAAACACACTTACAGTTTTTAAAATATAAACAATGACATTTGTCTCAGCCTGTTGGTCATTGGAGTCTGAAAATATTTTTTTATGTAACAAGTCAGTTGTGTCTTTTGTTATTTCAAACAAGTTGGAGCACATGCCCCTTCACAGCAGACATGCTTCAGTTTTAGTTAACTTTTGTTATGTAATGGGATCATAATATCAACTAAACTTGGCTATTCAGATTATGTGTTATTTTTGGATAACTTGTCTTCAAATCCACAGTCATGCTGTTCTCTCAGTCTAGACCCCCTAATGGTCTGATTAACTGTACTTTGTTACCTTCATTAATTATTTCTAAATCCAATTTAAACTTGCTCTCCTCTTTGCTTGAACTCTGACAAAGTTCAGTTGAACCTCTTTGTGTCAATAACACCAGTATTCAGAGTCAATGGCTACATTATCATCTTACCAGGAATTCTGGGTTTTTTAGAATTATTATTTTAGAATTATTCTCTTGGCTATATCTGGCTTGTAATTATTTGAACATCATTTTATGATATCCAGTATAATAAATATTGTACTGTTTTATGTCACTGTTTAAATAGCTAGAAGTATAAATCATCTACAAATACAATTTATGGAAGTAAAAGAGAGTTGATCAGAGGCATTTAACTTTGCCCAAGTAACACCCTCAGCTAAGACTACACAGACAGGCTCTTCAGAACATTTGTAAGGAAGAAAAGCTGAAGCAATGTAAGCAAAAATTTTCAGTGTAGTTTAAAACATCTCTTCACTAAAAAAGCCATAGTTAGTCACGATTTTTGCCATTTCTGACTGTCCTCAAAACCCATCTTCTGAAAGATCTTTTCAAGTTGTGAAGTTACTCCTTCGGAATTTTAAATGCTTTCTAAAATTCCCATGCATTTTCCTGAAAGGGGAAAAAATTTGAACTTAACATGCAAAATACTAATTGAATATGAAGATAATTAAATCAGAAAAAGCTAACAGTGCCTGGTGTTGATAGCACTTAACAAAACCCCCATGAACCAACTGTAAAGAATTCAGCTCTACTTGTAGACTTCTCATAGGTTTAGATCCTTGCCCTGTGATTCTTATGGTGTACGACGCCACAGTTATCCTGAGAACTTGCCTTGAAGTCCCATGTTTTTAAACACACTAGAAAGAAGTATGGCACTACTAAAAATTATGACCATCAGGAGGTGTAAGGAGCCAGTCTTTGCTGAGCTGTAACGCTGCTGAAACACCACCCCGTGGTCACTGTGCCCTTTTAGTCTAGAAGGTCATTTTGATGAGTAGCAGCATCACCCTTCAAGCTTTTATGCCTTCATACAGACACTCTTGGTTTGCCACAAGGATGAAGAGCACGTAAGCACAAGCTTCTGGTACAGGTGCTACCTTGTGCAGCAGCGACTCATCTGCAGTGAGTAAATGCACACCAGTCTGCCACTTGCAGCTTCAGTCTGGAGTAACAGCAGGTGGTAATTACTGCAGTTAATCATATCAAAGTAATTAATCCTACAGTTTGAACACCAAGATGCTATCACTGATGCACGGAGTCATTCATACCTCGTAAAATTACTGTGCTTTACTTGATGGTGCATGTACTGCATCCCACACAGACCCATTACTTAGAAGAGTAAGATCATTAGTCATCATGGCCATGATTTACTACACAAGAACTAGAGCGCTGTCCTAAATCCAGCTACTATTAGTACCACAATTACAGAAATCAATATTAAACCATTTCCACATTTAGTAGGTTTTTTTCCAAGTGTATGAAGGGTGCAGAATAGTTCCAAAGCAATTCATAAAGCGTGTTAAGAAAGAATTATGCAGAGGGACACTGGCTGACTTGCTCAGCTATCTCACTGTCACAGGCCCCTCCCATTATACTAAATTATCATTTTGCTACTAACTGATGCCACCTCAGCTGGTCCAAACTACTATCAGAACTAAATAATGCTTTAAACTGGGGAGAGGAAATCAGCACCACAATACTGCACATTCATCTCTTCCTTATAAGCCACTCAAGCACTGGCTGGTTCCAGTTTGTGAGGCAGAAGACTCAGCACAAGAGAAAGAACCATGTGTTACAGGGTAGGGGCTCTGAGCCCAGAGTTTAAACTGAAGCAATTCAGTTCCCTTTTCAAAATTACCTGATTCTCAGACTGAAAACAAGCACCAGCTCTTCTGAATTCTGCTTCCAGTATTTCCACACTCTCAATTTGTGAATTCATGCTAATAAGAAACAGAATCGGTGTTTTTCTGAAGAATGTTTGTCAATTAACCAGGATAGCCTTACCATACATGCTCCTTCCAGTATGGTAAATATTTATACTAACCTAGTTTGAACCAACACATCAAGATCAACCTTCTTTCATAGGTTGTTCCTAAAGCTCTATCAGCAAAAACCCTCCACCTCATAATAGAACGCCAAGTAGTGTAACTGTTACAGCATTAAGCAGATGTTATTTAAAAAGCATTCTTCTGCCACAAACCACCACCATTTCTCCTCTAATTTTCTAGAATTATATTGCAGTCTTCATTAAAAAAAACGCAAACTCAGTAATCTTTCCTTCATGCATTCTTCCAACTCACCTTGTTAAGAAGTCAAAATGCTTTTTGATTCAGTAATAACTTCTGTGGTGACACTGCACTGTTTAGCAGTTACGATGGTTTTATTGCATGGTTAATAAATAGAATATAAATGACAAGGGAAACAACTTTTATTTTAGCAACAGTAAGAAGAAAATGAGGAAAACAGAGCATAGACTTTATTTGTATTTACTAATGCTTTCCTTAAGTTTACTTTGGAAAGAGTCTCTCTCTTTCTTGTCCTCAAACTTCAAAATATTTCTGACCAATTTGTTAGAATTTTAAGACAGGTTAAGTCGCAAGTATAAATTAGCTCCCAGTTTAAAAATATTATATAAAGTGCTCCTTCCAGGGTTTGTTCAGCTCAATGAATGATTTTTATTTAAGCATTTAAAAAAACAGTATTTTGTTGAGCAAACACAATAATCAGATAAATAATATTTCAAACATCAGTATAAACTTCATTTACAAAACCTTTTCAGAATTCTTCTGAAAAAGAGTCTTCAGCTGATAAAAATAAAATCTATTAATTACCCTGAAAACCAGACAGGTATAACCAGGATCCAATCACTGGATAGTATTCCTGTGGTAAGATTTAGTTCCTTCTTTCCTTTCACATTCATCCATGTGAGCACATAATTTTGCTAAGTAAATATGTGGCTATACAGAGTCATATAAAAAAATTCTTTTAAAGGACCTGTCAGAAATTTCAATTCCATCTTTTCAGTTAAGGAAGCAGGTGTACGGATCCACAGTTTTAACAAAATGCACACGTGGAGGGCATCACTTTCGGAAGCGTTTGAACAGCGGGTGGATGTGTTTATTTGTAGATGCCTTACTCCGTGAGGAATGGTATTCCATGTAAACAGTGTCATCTGCTCCAGACATCGAGCTCATTGTGCCTGTTCGACGGGACACCTGCAGGTTCAAGGAGAATTGGCACGTTCTTAGTGTGTGATCAGACCAGCTCTAACCTACTGACACCCACTGGCTACTGGGCAGCACTGCCCATTGAGTGACCCTAATGCCAAAAAGCCTTACAAGTTCTTCTATTGAACAAAAGTGGCCCTTATGCTTCTGCACTCTGGGCATGAGGAAATGAGGGCATGATTCAAGGAGCATAGTGCCACACAAAAAAAAGTATATGCTGTGACATATTTGTATCCTAAAGTTTTAAAAAATATTTTCATTGCATGTGACTTAGGAGATACACGGGAAGATCTGTAACAATAGATGTGTCATCATCTCCTTCAAATATGATGGAGGACATTAATTCCATATCAAATTTCTTCCTAGTGCTCAAAAAGTGAATTATTCCAATAGCTAAAAGCTAATGCAGCTTAAAAAATAAATCTGTTCTCTAATGTTTCATAAAAGATACCAGGTCTAATGCTGTCTAATGACAGCATTACACACAGAACTGGAAGAAATTAAATGGTCCAGTTCTGTCCCATCTGTGGACATCCTTTTCAGAGAATTCATTACCTGAGCTGACTTTGAACCATACTCTCCAGCAACTACTTCCTCCTCAGCATCCAGGTCAGATGCTTGCAGGACTTTCTGGAGAAGCTGCTGCTGTTCTTCTTTGGTTGAAAATGAAAGTTCTTCTTCCTCCATGCCTGCCAGCTTTGTTATTACCTAAGAAATAGAGCACAGTACAACGTGAGGGCTCTTCCTCCTCATTGTTAGCTATTCAAAACCAAGACAAGGATTTCTGATTCCATATCCTGTTGGAACTGTCTTTGACTTTTATTAATGGTCTAAACAGCTTAACACTACAGACAGCACAGATACATATAAAATCTTACTCAGTGGTGTACATATACATACATATAGCTGGAAATGAAAAATACAAACCTTTGGAGGAAGAAAAAAGAAAAGAAAACAGAAAAGCTCTGGGCAAATGGATGTCAGCTATTTGTATCTGTCCCCACAGATGAAAAAACAAGACTGGAACAGTTCTTGCTTGCGAGAAAAACCTCCATTAATGCATTCCATGACCAGAATTCTTAAATATTTGATCTAATACTAACATGAATGAATATGAAAATTAGGCTCCAAGTATAATAAATGGCAGGGCCAAGTTACCTTGAAGCTGTAACCCTGATCTACAAGGAACCGTTGCCGTTTTGTTGAGTATGCCATTTCCTGAGTGTCTTGGGATACAAGAGAATAAAAAAAGGCATTGTATTCCTCTGCAACCATGCCTAGGACACAAAATCATTCAGTGATTAGTAACAAAGAACAAAAAAGGAATAAATGCTAAAAATAGGTGTTTAAATAAGTTGTCTCCACAAAAACTATTTGCAAAGTTTAGCTGCACCCAGACCTTGCATAAACTGATTGACACAGCATAGGAACTCCTACTCTTGTTCTTAATAATTGAGAATAGGTGAAAAAGAAAAAAAGGAAAAGGAAAAGGAAATGCGGATTAACACAATCATACAGGTGCTCTGAGAAGAACCTGGTTCTTTATTCTGCTAGGCAAAGTGAAAGATAAAATTATTTTTAAGTCTATTATGTAAAGAAGCAGGCAAAAGCAATGCATGTCAAAAAAGCTTAATAAAGAGACAAAGGGAAAGTTTTATCCATGTAAACCAAAGTTTGCAATGTTTTTGTATTAAAATAAGTAAGACAAAAATACTTAGCTAAGAATTCATAGGGCTATCTGAAGTCCAGGATGTACCAGGGCTGCTTATCATTTATTTTTTTTTAACTTAATTTTCTTTCAGCTTTCCTTTTTCCTTTGGAAGTTTTCCCATCACTAAGCTTTACTGACCCAGAAGATGCTTCATATATTCATTCACTGGTATGTAGGCATACTCTCTTTGACTAAAACGTAATCCAAGGAGGATATAAAGAAACACCAAGAACATCCAGTGTCTCTGCTGCTCTAGGATACTATGATCCAAGGCCCAGAGCCCAACCACCATCTCCTTTACCTTTTTTGGCTCTCAGCACTCGTCCCAGCCTTTGAGCCTCCTGCCTTCGTGACCCACCATGGGATGAAATCTGGATGAGAACATTGGCTTCTGGCAGATCGAAGGACGTGTCACCCACCTACAACAGAGCAACAGCCTCTAAGAAAGATCTTAATTCCACATATCACCAACAAACAATAAATACAAAGCACACCTTTCTTTGTGAGCTGCAATATGAAGATGTCAAATGCACACCATGCATGTGTAACTTAAATAAAGCTGACTCTGAAAACAGGTACGAGGATGCAGCGCATGTCCTCACTTACCTTGGAAATGAAAATAGTGTTGATTTTTGGATTGTGCTTGAAGTTTTGTAGAATTTGCATTCTTTCCCCCTGTGCAGTAGGGCCATATATATAGGGTCTGAAAAGAACAAAACATATGCAAATGAAACAAAATCAAGATTTCTCCCTCATTTTGTATGAGGTACCATGGCAGGGAGAACAGTACACATTTGAACAGATACAAAACCAAAACATTTTGGTACAGCTTTCAGTTTACTTTTAACTTGTTTGGCTCTTCATGGCAGCTGCCCAGTGGTTTGTAGAACCCTCTGCAGCGAACCAGTCAGCCAGAAATTCTGACTGTCACAAGTGTTTTGCAATTATGAGCACCAATGAAGCTGTATATAAACAGATCGAATACATTTGCTAAGCCTACATGAAAGACTGAAGGCAGCTGTTAAAATAAAGAGATTTTTTTCCTCAAATGTACTGAGTTAGCACAGTGACAGCTGCAACCTTTGCTTCCTATTTAAACACTTGAAAATCCAGGCTTCTCTACCAAGGATACAGTGAGTGTCATAAACTGGGGCTGGATGTTGTTCTGGGAAAATTATTGTTGCTTTTAAAGCTAACCTCTTGCCCCTTCTAATACCTTCTGGGCCTGAGAACAAGGTCCCAAACATTCCATGAGCAGCTCACAGTGGCATTTCACCTAAGGTTTCTAACATTTGACAATGAATCCCATGGAACAGTCGGTATCTCTATCCTGAAGGTTCACACAAACTCTCAGTTGCCCACAGACTTCGTGAGTAACTTAAGACTAGTCTGAATTTCCCAGGGTCTGGCTGTTTTCAGAACAGAGCTGAAAAAACTAAAAAGCTTGAAACAGCAAAGCCCACACACACACACACACACAAAAAAAAAAAAGGCATGCAGGACAGCACTGCTTTGTCATCTGTTGCACTACTTTTCCAAGTGCTGGTTAACAAGCATTTCCAAACAACAGGAATCAAGTTCTACAGTTTCTATTTTGTTCACATTTCCATAGGTTATTTCTAACACAAGGAATCAAGTTCAATTTTTTCATTTAACATTTAATATTGTACATACATGAATGGCAGCTGAACATAAACATGCAGTGCATAGTACTAAGGTTTTCTATTCTTATCAACTAATTCCTGTGCATTGGCTCCTCTTACTGTCTTTACTACAAACTTTATTCTAGTTTGGGTTTTTTTAGCAAAAAATCCTAGTCACTTCTAATCTAATTTTTCTATTTAGTGTACTTAACCAGGTATTTAGAAAAATACAGCTAAAAACTGAAGGTGGCAAATGAGTTAACTCTGAAAAAATACCATTACTACTCAATTAGTAGCATTCACTAATATTTTAAGTATCCTTTTAAATTTCATTTATTATTTAGATTGTAATGGTTTTAATCCCCAAAACTTAAATGGTAGATTTAAACTGAAACTAAAGCATTTGTGAGCCTTTCTTTTCTTAAGGTCACCAAGAAGGGATTCAAAGACGTTTTATATTAAGAACAGAAAAACCCCAAGCTCCTGGCTACCAATCCTCCATTTTAAAATGCCCAGATTCTACTTGACAATGATTCATTGACACAGAGCTAAGTACTTTCCTGAACCTAGAAACATTCAATGCTAGATGGATTTTATTTTTAATGACTCATTTTCCTCACTGCAAAAAGACATTTGAGAGATTTGCAAAGATAGATCCCTCTCCCATTAACTGACAAAACCACAGAGGCACAGTCCTTCAGAAATAGTGATTTAAACATAGTTCTAACACCAGTAAAAAGCAGCCAGCACATGAGCTCTTCTATACTGGATGACAGACTCATGACAGAGGAAAAGTTGGCTAAGCAAATTTGAATTCTACGGCCCCAAAAATTACAGTCAAAATAATTCCTGTCATGTGTGTGGTTTTTCCCTGACGGTTCCCCAGTACGGAAGGAAGGGAGTTAAGGGAGGAGTCAGCAGTAACAGCCAGACCGTGGCTACCTCTCTGTCCATCCAGAAGCCCACCCACCCTGCATCCTTCCATGAGAAGTGCAGTGGGAACTGTGCTCCCGCCCTCTGCACAGCACTCACCCCTACGTGCTGAGCTGCTCTCCTCAGCACACAGGTAATTCCTGCCCCACCCAAAACAACAGTTCCCTTTCTTTTAGCTGCTCACAGCAAATGATGATACAAATATCTCTGGTTAAAACAAAGACTCTCTCACCTTCATCCAGCACTGCAAGCCTCCTTTTTTGGTAACACTGACAGCCAGATAACCTGGAGCTCCATGAATGATGACAGAAACAGAGAATTCACTCAAGAACACCAAAAGGGAGCACCTACTATTTCTTTAACTGGTTTTCCTGCCACGCTTCTGTTGCATCTACCCCACTTACAACTGCTGTGCTATGTAGCATCACCCATCCCAGCATGCCCTTTGCTAAAGGCTTCGTGTTGCACTGAACACTGCTAGGGACATTCCAGAGGCATCATCACAGCTAATCTCTGTCCAGACAGATTAAAAAAATTATGAAAGAGACCACGGGTGTTGGAATTCATCCAGCACCATTAGCTCGGCTTGCTCTTTGATGTCACAGCACACCAGCACCACACGGCTCTTAAAATACACTCAGAACTGATCGTGAATTTTGGAAGTTGGAAAATGGAATTTGGAAAGTGTAAGACTTGTGTTTTGCTAAGAAGTACTGCTGAAATTCCTAGACATTAAATGATACACCTTCCAAATACCCCACAGCTTCCAGCAAGCAAGACATTCTTTGGGTTTGTCAAAGAACAGATGAGGCCAACTTCTATGCTTATGTTCCCCAATAATCTCTGTGCCTGATCCTGGCAAACTCTCCCTGATCATTCATACCCAAACCCTACAAACACACTGATGCTGACCCCTCATTAAACTCTATTTGTACAACCTTCCATAACTGCACTCATGTTACAGGCATTTAAGGTATCCACGAGCTCTCAGGAGAAATATACTCCTTTTGTTTATTAAACAATTACAACAGTTCTAGGCAGTGCACTGGTACAGCACACATCCCCAGAAAACTTGTCTTAGTTTTTTTAGACAGGGTTGAGACCTTTCGACAACCTCAAGAGGAAGGCCCTGGGTCCCAAAAGATCTTCAAAGATCCAGAGTGTGCATATTTGAAAACCTATGTCTCAGAGACAGGGGAAGCTACCATTCATTAGAGAAAACAGTTCTAGTGATATTTTTAGAAGCCCCTCCCTTTTCAACTGGATCATGATGAAGATGATGATAATAACAACAAAAATAATAACAGACGGAGAAATACTGTCCTTAACAGAAATATGGGATGTAAACTTCTCTGAAACAAGCGCTAAACAGAGATTCTTTTCAAACTGTTCTACACAGAAATAATGTTGCAGTGCCAGTAAGATCCATTCAAAAATACCCTCCTGAGCTCCTTTTTATACAGGAGGATTGGAATTAAAGCATTACAAGAAATATCAAAGACTATTGAAAGCTATGAGATTGCAAGGAAATTTTCATGGAAGGAAGAAAACAACAGTGCCATCATTGGTTGTGAACACTTACTTCCCAAGTCTGACTGCATATTCCTTCAGTGCAAACACATTGTCAGCAAATACGATGATTTTATCATTCCGTCGCTCATGAAACTTAATCAGGAACTGGCAGGCTCTGAATTTATTTGGGTTCATGGTGTACAGCAGTATCCTTTTCTTTGTTTTGATAGCTACATATTCTCTGTAAAATTCAGGTGACATCGGGCACCAGACCTACGATTAGAAAACACACACACATAAATTAACCCTCTGTTATTTACTCATTTTATTCCAGTGGGAATAGAAAAAATATTGGGATGATAATGGATTAGCACTTTCTGTATAGTGCAGGCCACAGGTTTTAACACAGTAATTTCTGTATCAAAATGAAAGCAACCAGTTGGTGTAGTCTCCAGCACTGCCAAAATCTGTTTAACCTCATCAACATTTCAGCCTTCCGAAATGCTTTGGTATTGAGATCAAAGACAGAAATAGGCAGTGGGACTGGAACAAGACTGAAAGATAGTTCCTTTATGTTTCATACTTAAGTAATCTAGTGAGCACTACTACTTGTTTAAGAGCAATCAAAGGAATGAACTGTCTGTATAATTTCCCTGTCACAGAAGTCAAAGCTTTTTCCATAAAAATTTTTATCCATATTCTGAAAGCTGAGATACATTTAGTCTTCATTACAGAACAAATTTGCCAATTTTTTTTCATATACCCACAAAGGAATGACCTTTATTTTAACAGCTAAAGTCTAGAACTTCCAAAACACTAGGAGTGATTAGAAGTTTTCAACAGACTTTCCTAAGCAATTATTTTATTATGTAAATAACTATCATAGTACTCCACTAGTCTAGGCATATTTTCTCTACTGTAGCATGAAAATAGAAGAAATTACGAAGTTTAAAAGTTTATGCCAATGATATTACCCTATCAATAGTATATAATCATATGATCCCTAGGGCATATAATTTAGAAAACATTCACTCTGCTGTATATGGGTTATTCCCCCATATCTATATTAACAAAATACTGCAGAGAAAAGTCTCTTTAATAACCACCATTCAGCTGAGGAAGTTAAGTGATAATTTGCAGTTTATTTAAACATAAATTGTTCTGTACTGTTAATAACTAATTTTTTGTTTCAAAACATTTTTTCCAGTGAGTTAAATGCTAGATTATGCGTTTTTCATTCCTTGACTACGTTAAAAATAAACTTATGCACTAAATAGGCTCTGTTGTTATCCTGTGCTGTCTGAATGAAAGACTTAAAACTCTTGAATCAGAAGGGAATTATATCAAAGTGGCAATGAGATATGAATACTGAATATCTGACTGCAGTAAAAAATTTCATCTATTGCTCAATACCTCTGACTACATGGCAAACCCAATATATTTTGTATTTGCATTCTCTTCTGGATTCAAAAATGGGTAAGATCTACTTCTCATCCCAACGATATCTTCATTTTTACATTTTGCAAGACACGCACTCCAAGCCAAAAATTTAGTACAGCTGCTCAGAAAGGGATTATCTGTAAAATACAAAACTCTGAAAATACAAGTAAAGAACAGGTTTGTTGTATTCTTCTAAACTTTGTGTAACTTTTTAAACTGTGCTGCTTGTTCTTTTTTAGAGCAGTGGAAGAGCAGCACCCACAATGACCATGACCTGCTCTGTGAGACAGCTGCACTGCCCTCTCTGGCCACCTGGAAAGAACTGCGCTCCAAGAGCAAATCAGACACCTTCCTGGCTGTAGAGAACAAGCCAAGTCGACTAAAGATGCTACTGCTTGATAACACAGCAAGAAAATCTGAACAAATATACAATGCAGTTGTGCATGTATTGGACTTGTTATTTATCAGCCATCAATACTGGGGTTTTTTTATGATTTGTTTTTGGTATGCCATCTAATGTCAGTTCAAAATACTGGCCTAAAGAATATAAACGTGCAGAATTTTCCCATCATTCACAACAAAACACAGCCCACGCTTCACTTTTCAGTGACTAAAGGGCAGTTCAGGGATTGAGAAGAATTCTGCTCACAAGGCAAAACTACCCAAAGTGCCTAAATGGGCAACTCTGAATTTGAGGACTGGTTACTCCCCCTTCATCCTAGTTATTTTCTAGGTGCCCTTCACTTGCATTCTGCAAGTTCAGAACACTGGGTTTTTTCCTTCTGCAACCTCCAGTTTGCAAAGTGTTCAAAAAGGATGACAGCTGACCTGCATCTCCATCTTTTATTCCAGTACTAGAGCTAGGAAGAATTGTATGAAATTAGCACAACAGGCTTAAAATAAACCACAAGAATAGTAACAATAACAACAACGACTAGAAGACAAAAAACCAAACCAACAAAACAACAAAAAGAACCAACACAGAAAATCTCCACAAATAATGGGGAAAAAATCCCCCCAAAACCCAAAGAGACAAGAAACAGTTATGAAACTACCATAGCATAGCTGCTAAAACTTTCATTCAGTGAGAGTCTGGACAAGTTCATGAAAAAGCAATCTACTGATACTTACACAGGAACCACATAAAGCTTGTAAATAATGGAGAGCTTGGAGACATGACAGGAAAAGTAACACATATGTTTGCCCTGTTTTTATACTCTTCCCTAAGTATCTGAGTTGTCAATTATCAGAGACAATACATTAAGTCAGACTTTTAGGCTGACTCATAAATTGTTTTAACATTCTAATGTGCCTCTGTGAAAGACTTCCACTTCTCTGATACCAGATTTTTCTCTCACCCATATGCTGGAAAGAACAGAGTTCACACCATTATATTGGAAAGAAATGGTGAGATCTAGTCCTATGCTTTCAAGTTTCAACCTCATACATTCAGGTTTGAAATAAGCAGGTGTTTTCTTACGTTTTTTTAAAATTTCTACTATCCTTCTTTGTTTTAAGAGTTACAAGAATTTTTCTCAACAACTACAGACTGTCTACCAGGTGCTGTCTCCAGAAAGCAGGTTCCAGCACAGCACCTGATGTTAAGCTCATCATACATAACATGATGTTAAGCTACCGCAGAGAACTGACTTTAAGATACAAAGTCAAATAAGAGAACATGAATGTCAACTGCATCAAACCAGGTCTACAGCAGTGCCCTGTTCACATTTCCAAATGCTGACTGCAACACAGGTGATCAAGCACCACAATCCCCACAAACAGAAAGAGTGCTGAAGTCACTCCGAAGAACATGTGGCCACTGGATTTGTCCCATGTTCATATTGACCTGCAACAGCCTTGCCTAAGCTACAAAACAAATGAAAAGTCATAAGGGCAGCTGTTTTTCCCAGTTAAATACTTATAATTTTATACATCTTCCTTAAAAAAAATAACAAAAAGTTATAAGCATACTAAATAAACACCAGAAGTACCAAAAAGCAGAGCATCACCTCAGCACACTGGACTTTAGCAATGTAGCCACTGTTCTGCAGCTCCATCCAGTTGGCTTCATAGAGCTTTGGTCCAATCAGGAAGTTCAGGTCAACAATTTTATCATCTTCTCTGACCAGGGTAGCAGTCAGCCCCAGTTTACAGTGAGCTTGTACAATAGTGAGCACACGTCTGAACATTTTTGCTAAGAAATGCAAGACAAATTTTTTGTTTACTTTCCTGAATGGTTTTAGAAGACAAATACTGCAACTTAAAAAAAACCCCACTTTCATCAACTCCTGAGCACAAAGCAAGCACAGCACTGGGAAATTGTATCCCATTTCAAATACACTCCTAACAAATCTGTGTTACAGCAAAACTTCACACTGATTGCACCTTTAGTTTGCATTGTCAGTGTACTCTGAAAATCCATGTAAACCTGAAATCTTTATTATTTCACATTCCCCAAAAGAAAATTAATATATTCAGAGGTACCATGGCTTATTATTTCCTAGAAAGAACTATGACACAAGGACTTTTGGCTGACTGACACATTCAGGACTTGTAGGATATGGCAGAACTACTCATCTTTAGTATTGCTAGAGGTCACAGAGGAGATGCCATACCTTCATTTTTATGAAACCAAGAAAGAACAAAAGTGACAGAACAGTGCCAGCACTGTGCTACTTTAATAAAGTGGCAGTTAATCATCAAGGTTTACTTCTGAAATCTATTATTTCTGTAGACACCAAATTATATTCAAATGAGAATAAGGTAGAGCAGCTAACAGAATCCTGGGTGGTATTTTTAGCCAGGATTATTCTACAGACACTTTAATACCACATTATTGCTTTCCAGTAGTATAGGTCTCAATTACATAGTAATTTCAAAGACAATAGCTATTTCTGGATGGTAAGCATTATAGTTATTCAGACTATATTGAGCAGAAATAGATATTAAAAGCTAGCCTGCAGTGCCACTGCATCTCAGAAGAAAATAAGGCAGATTAATTCCTCTCCTGTTCAAATACAACACAATTATACAAATGTAATTCATGTATTTTAAGAGCACTTTATCAACCTACACATAACCTCTACTTTACACTGCCATTAGAAAAAACATAGTGTCCAATTTGAAGGATTTCAGAAAACTAATGGTCAGCTAAACTGCATAGTATCAGGGGGAAAAAAAAGGAAAAAAGAAGTAGAACGAAGTAGATTACTTGTCTCAAAACCCTAAGCCATGGGTTTACTCACTATATGAATCAGGCGAAAATCAGCAAAAAACCACCACTTCTGAAAGAGCAGAGTGACATTAACATGGCATGTAATACAAAAGGTTTGCAGGCCCTTTCCTTACCGGGGATAGTGTGTACTTCATCAAGTATCATAAGGCCCCACTCTTGACTTTTAAGCCACTCCATTACTCTTTCTGCTTCCCAGGACCTTTTTGTCGTGTGCCCCAACATGGAATATGTGCTGATGGCAACAGAACAGCCAATGGGCTTGTCTTTGGCATCAGAGGTGAACCGACAGATCTGGCTGTCATCGATGGTGGACCACATCTTGAACTGGGCCTTCCACTGCTCCACGGACACTGCAGAATTCCCGAGCACCAGGCACCGCTTGCGGACAGTACATGCAGCTGTCACTCCAACCAGAGACTTGCCAGCACCTGCAGGGCAAGAGGAGTGACATTCATTAGTCATCTCTCAGGTAGAGAGTAGGAGGCAAACAAAACAAAAGAGCAGAGGAGAACTGTGAGAGGATATGAAATCATGCAAGGACAAGTTCCTTGTTGCTTCTTTGCTGCAACAATCTTAAAGAAATGGAATATTTGTTTCTAAAAAAACCGAGTGGATTGTCTACTGGACACATAATTGCATTTTCTCAAGAAAATAATTATAAACAACGGCTTTGACAATCAGAAGCAATCATTTTTGATGCTTTTTAATTTCAAAAGCATGTTAAATTACAGGTGGCTACAGAAAGCTTCCCCAGAGGTGATCTACTCTGTCTCTCCCAGTTATGTGCATTCTCCCACAAAGAAGTCCTTAGATCTTCCCATTCCTCCTTCACACTTCTTTTCCATTGCTTCCCATACCTTGTCCCAGTCTGCACATTCCTCATTTCTACCTCAATCTCCCCTGCCCAAAACTTGTGCACACGAGCTCTTTTCTTCCTTAGAACCCTCACCACCTCATGCCACATTTGTATGCCCAGCTCCCCCCCATCTCCCTATTCCTAACCAAGGAACACATGATGCCAATGCCAACAGCTTTACATTTCACTGGCAGATGAGCAGAGCTGACAGAGGGTGCAGTGAAAGTGTGAATGGCAACCTGAAGGTACCACGGCCACCCACCAGCTCCAGCTCCGCAGTCCCTGCAGGGACACCAACACAGCTCTGTTAACTGGTTTTCCCCCAGCACAGCCTTGCCACCTGCTCCTAAAACCCAACAAGACTCTGCACACTGGTACCACAACAGTCCCTGCTGCTCTGTGAAATCCAAGAAGGTGTCATATTTGGAATTCCCTTTACCAAAGGCAAATAAAGAACAAAACTCCTAAGTACCAACATAGAAACTTACCACATGGCAAGACAATAACACCAGACCTGGCTCGTCCATTTCCAAACATCTTCCTTAGGCTTTTCTCTTGATAGGGCCTGAGGACAGCAGTAGGTTTCAGATCTATATTAATATCGGGATTCACGGAATCATTTCTGAAATCATATTCTGCCAGCAAGGGGTACTCCAAATGGATACAACGCTTCTGAAGTTCTTCAATCATCTCCTAAAGAGGAAACAAAGCTTCAGATGGTAAATTCTCCATATCTGAATTAATTCTTTCTTTTATTTTTTCCCTAGAAACAACTAGACGATATAGTACCAAGTGAAGTTACTTCTATTTTTTATGCTTATGAAGTCTGCAAGAGTTAAGGTTGATTCCAGAAACTTTATCTGTGATCACCCCTGCCCCCTCAAACATTTTAAGTAACAGTCATTATTAGAAAGGCCTTTTTAGGCAGATGGAAGAGCATAATGCATTCATCTTGGATGTTTTGCTTATCTGGCAATGACTAAACTACACCCTGAAGTCCTACAACAATGAGCTCAGTAACAGACACAAAGGGTTCTGTGTGTTACACAGAAGGACCTACTAAAGCTGCACATCTGTTATCCTGAAAACCTCCATACCCTGGTATGGAAGTTATTCCACCACAATGACAGGCTGAGTCAATCACCAAGAGATTGTTGGTTTGGTTTGAGTGTTTTAAAATAAACAGAACATCTATTAAGTTATCTTCTTCTATAAATTCTTTTCCCCCAGTAAGCCACCACTAGAATCACAAAGTCCAAAAACAACTTGAAAAATTCTACAAAAGCTCTCTGAAGGTCAAGCAAGGACTGTGCTCCAATGTCCAGCTCTCCTTAAGTAATCAACTTGGAACCACCAAGAGTTCCTTCTGCAAACATGAATCACAAAACAAAAAACCTCTCTGAAAGCAGCCCTCCACTGAATTCTCGCTTGTCTTGCACAGAGCAACACTCAGCCCCATGGGACAGGAACCTCCCTCAGCCCCTGAGCCTCTCTGGCCTGTGAGCACTATGAAGGCAGCAGAGGAACAACACCCAGCCTGCCACCCCCTGTAGGAAGACTCTTCGATTTTGGAAGGCAAAAGGAAAGAAATGTTAATGACTCCCAGTGATCTCCCCTAGCAAACAGAGCCACAGCACTTCCCATTCAGTTCTCATGTTTACATGCAAGTCCCGGCACATTCCCCAAAGCTACAAATGCAGAGGTTAAAATACCATACCTGCTTGACTTCAAATGACACTGTCTGTGTTTCCTCCTCCTCCTCCTCATCTTTGTCCATCTGTTCATAAAACTCAAATAAGTCAGCTGGGACATCTGGCTTATTCTGAGTATCTGTTCCCTGTGATGTTGACGGACCAAGGCCTCCTTCAGTGGATTTGGCAATCTGAAATAGATGGACATGAATTTTCACCAAGGGTTTCATTAGAGACTTACTCTGGCCTCCTCTCCCTCACAAACTTATGCTCATTGAAGAGCCACAGATTGTTGCGGGTAGAACACGCTGATACAACAAACAAATAATCACTCCAATCTACTCAAGAGTTTATCTACCTTGATCTCACTGCAGTAGTTTTAGAACATGCCCAAACATACCGCTGATTTACTCGTGAATGTCTCAGTAATGAGCTCTGTTTCTTCACCCTCAGCATTTCTCAGGCGACAGTCTTTAATTACGTGGTCTTGCAGAAGCTGCTGAATAACATCAGGGTGGGTACTTTCCACAAAATACCTAAAATTAAAGAACAAAGAAAAACATTTTTATGAACTATTCAACTCAATAACTCATAGGAAGAGTGGCAGAGATGCTTAAATACACAGTTGTCCCAGATGCACTCTTAAGCATCCAATCTTGGGGTGCTAATTTAAAAACAGAGACATCATACCAAAAGCATCATGTACTTTGCAGCTATCCATCTTGCTCAAACGTTCTCTAACATAAGTGGGAAAACTCCAGCAGAATTGCCCAGAGCTCTCAGATACATGTCTTATTTGTGACTGCGACACAAGTCAATTTTTTTGAGATTGAACTGAGGTGAGATTGTGAAAACACTGGATGTGGTGTTTTAAAGTCCTGTCTACAGCACCAAAAAAAGCACAAAAGACAAAAATCCAAAACTTCCAAAACACAAACCACCTAAAAATTTAAAACTAATGCATCCTGGAGATTCATCAATAATGACGCTGGTTTGAGATCATAGTTAAAATATGAGCCAAGAGAGACTTAAGTGGCATGAGAGAAATCTTCTCAGAAACAAAAAAGCTTTCCAGTAACATCAGTGCTAGTTCTACCCAAAGCAGCAGGTTCAAAAAAGCAGCAGCACAAGCAGAGCATTAGATTAAAGTCCCAGGGCTTATCTATGACTGTCAGACCACAGAGAATTTAGGAAAAAAATAAAAGGAAAAAGAGAAAACACAGGCAAGTTACAGACATGGTCTTCAGGTTCCTGCTGTCTTCTTCTTTTCCCTCCCTACTGCAGAATCACAGGTTTAGATACATGAGCTGACCTCTCGAGGTCCCTTCCAGCGTTGTCCTCTAGGAACCTAGTCACAAGCACCCACCTCTTGCCAGTGAATTTGCTTATCCTTCCCGAGTAACAGATTAAAAGTCAGAATACACAAGACTGCGGGACAGTGTGAAAAACTTGTCTAACCAGGCTCATGTAAATTAGGAAGGAAGGAATGAAACAATGATCTGAAAACCTCAGGGATATATTGCAAGTCCAAGCAATAAAGAAACAAGCTAGAATATCAAATTTGCAACCTACTTTAAAAAATATAACAATAACCAGCACTAGCTCAGGACATCCAAATTGAATTTACTGGCTAATGTATTAAATACTTCCAGCAGCTGTAAAAGTGATTCTGTACCCAGAGCTGCTACACTCAGCTGGGAGCTGTGAGACTCAAGAGCTACTGAGAGCACTCACTCACGCACAGGTCTGTGCTTGAAAGGCTTCCTCTGCCACAAGAGTTAAGGAAGAAGCCACTTACCTGTTATGTTTCAGAACCAGCTTCACCTTCCCGTAGCTGACAGTACACAGCTACAAACAAACACAGCAGTCGTTAGGAACATGCAAAAGAGCAATTCCACATTTGGGACCAAACGCTGCAACGGGTTTAGGGCTTTGTGGGGAAGCATGTTACCACAAAACATTTACTTGCAATGCTGTTCTGATCATGGAACAAACCTGAAAAGGTATTTTCAGAAGATGCTCACATCATCTCATGCAGGAAATCAGTCACAGGTATTCAGTTTTTATATCTAATTCCAATCTGCTTCCAAGACTGTGAGAACATAGTTGCAGGATAAGGCAGGCTATGTCTTATAGTGCCCAGCTATTCCAGGCTGCTTCCCACACTCATAATCTTCCTCAAGAGCAAATCTGAGGAAGTTCCCCCCACGTACAATTCCTACTGGCTCAAAGTATCTACACAGACACTTGGATGTATTTTTTTGTAAAAACGTATAAACCCCACACAGAACATATTATGGAAATAGTGCATGTGCAAAAATACATTTTAGAAGAAGACAAAAGATAAAATAATGTTCTCTTGAAACAGTGACAGAATACAACAGTTAAAAACAACGAATAATTAAAAAACAATAAATCAATTAGGCAGAGGCAAAAGGAAAGGATTTCATTAGTAGCAACAGATGTACTTCCAATGCCAATAAAATAGCCTTACCTTGATAAACTGAATTATTCCATCTGGGACACCAGTCTTGCTCAGTTTTTGTAAATACTCAGTGATATCACTTGTCTGTAACCCAACACTGACTGCAGCATACAGGGAGTAAGCAGTCAGCTTGTACTCGTGAATGTGGGTGGGTCTGCACACGGGCTCAGCAATGGCAACCAAAAAGTCCTGTGCATATTTGTAAACTGGAGAAAACGCTTCCAGAAAAATATGGCCATCAGGAGCCTGCAGAAATAATGAGAAATGCTCAGGGTGCAGCAGTACTGGTTGAATGAATCAGGGATTTCCTATGAAGTAGCCATAATGACGCAGTGACAATCTGCTATTTAGGTAGTAAGACACCATTGGGTTTCAAAAAAAGGGTTTGCCCTAATGAATTTACAAGAACACACGAGATGCAGAAACATAAATTTTGTCTTCTGAAAGGGTCCAGACATTGATTTGTCCATGTCCCTTCCATGGCACTAAGAATAAACCACACCCAAATCGATAAAGCTTTTCCCAACTGACTGGTCCTTTTTAATGCTAAACAAAAGCTTCCAGTCCCATTCCCCTGAAACAATAAAACTCCTCACTCATTTTACATAGAAGGAACGAATGGAGAGGGAAAGGAGGCACTTGGGTGTCACAGCACTTGGTGACAGGCACCCTGCAGACGCTGCCAGGGCAACCACCTCTTCTCTACATGCTGCGCCACTGGCCAGGCCTTAGGCTGGTTTACTAAGGTCGCTTTCAGAACAGAGAAAATAAACAGCACCAGTTACGGAAAACGGGACCAGTCTGTCTTAAAGCTGTTTCACTCCAACAAACAAATCCTGTCGCTGCATCGCTGCAACAAGTTCCACTCGTGTCATCAGCAAACGTGCCTCTACGGGCTGTTCTACGACCCACCCGGAGACGTCTGGCTTTAGGTGCTCCACGGCACCCCCGCGGAAAGGGGGGCCCGGCAGCGGGGCCCTGCCTGGCGGCTGTTGGGCTGTGAGCAATTCCCTGGGCATTCCCGGGGGCTCCCATCCCGGCTGTCCCCGCACAGGCGCTGCAGGACCGCCCCGTCCCGCAGCAAACCTCGCTTTCAGCGCTCCGAGGCCACTCCGGGGCTCTACCCCCCGCACATCCCGGCCTGCCCGGGGCGTCCCCCCCCAGCCCCGCAGCGGTCCCGGCTTCTCCATGGGGGAAATCCCGGTCCCTGCCCGTGTCCCGCACTGACCCCGCCACGGCCCCGGCTCCCGGCACGTCCCACGCCCGGGCACCGCCGCCCCCCGCACGCACCACCCAGAGGGGCCGCGAGTGGTGATCGGCCTTCAGGGGCATCTGCAGCCGGTAGTCCTTGGCCCCGTACTCGTCCACCTTGGTGCCGCTCTCCTCCACCTGCTTCCCCGCCGCCGATGGCACCGCCTCCTGCGGCTCCTTCCCGGCACCTTCGTCCTCATCGTCTTCGTCGTCGTCGTAATGGCGCTTCTTGGACTTCTTCTTATCTGGGAGCAGAGCGGGAGCTGTGACGAGCCCCCCTCAAGGGCCCCCCAAAAGGTCCCCGCGCCCCCAATCCCGTCCCGGCCCCTCTCACCCCGCTCCTTCCTGCCCATGGCCGCCGCGCGCCGCGCTGCGCCCGCCCGCGCGTCACTTCCGCACGGCCCGGGGCGGGGCGGGGCGGGAGGAGGCGCCGTCGATTTTCTGTTCCCGGGGCCGCCCTCGGCGCGGAGTGGGACGTGCGGGCGGGCAGAGAGCGGGGCCTCGGGGGCAGCCTCGTGTCAGGGAAAAGAGAAAAATAATTAAAAATTAATAAATTAAATAGAGGCTTCCGCAAAGTGCATTGTGAATAACAATGCAAAGGGCAACTCGGAAGTGAGGTACGAGAGTGACATTGCGCGATGTTATGAAGTACGGGGTTCTTAAAAGAGAAATCACACTGTTGTCCCTACAGAGTGTTTTAATATATTTCTAAGTACAATTCGTGTCTGATTTTGGAAATACAAATACATTTCGAATGGTTAAAAACAAAAATTAAAAAAATATTTTGAACATCAGCCAGCTGAAAATATATTTATCTAGTAAATCATCTCTCAAAGCTTTTATATATTTAATTATTCTAACTAAACATAGTACCCTTAAAAAACAAGTTCATAAAAATGTAGAAATGAAACTGTGGAATAAGATTACTGGGATATATACACACACATTCAATGCATACACAGAATTACAAGGGGGGGTTGTTTGTTCATTTTTAAGTTTGAAAGGTTGTTAGACAACGGAACTAGTAAGCAATGCCCAACTCCTGAGTTCCTCAACCATGATAACCATAGGCTAATTGTTTAATTCTTTTTATCTTTTTTTTTAAACACAAGATATTCCATGTAAAGCAGCAACAGCAGTGCAGTTACTGGTAGCAACATCTCAAAAGTAATAAAAAAACCATACATCCAGACAGTAGTACATTGCACACACACGTGATTCTCATACACCCACTGACAATTGGTCAGAGTATTAAATCAGTGTACAAATTAAATATTTCCAAAAATGTGCAAAAAAGTCAACGTTGATAGAAAAAAAACACCTTTGTGTACATACATTACAAACTGTGCCCAGCATTCAACTGAGAGTAAAAACATTTACAGTGAGAAACTGATAGATTAAATAGAGAATTTAATGGCTACATAAAAATGTACATTAGATCAAGAGTAAATTTACAAATTTTTATTCATAGCTTCATGAAAACTAAAAGCCTACGTTCCAATTAATCTAAGTCTCCTCCATGTATTTACAGTGATACTCCATTATACAACTCCTGTGAGGTCTGAGATGACAGACACTATATTTTAATAAACCATTCCAATTTTAAGTTGACACCACTTTTTTTACGGGTATTAACAAGCAGCAAACACTAGGGAACCAACAATCTAATGGCTGTTCAAAAAAAAAAATGCAATCCTTGTTTTTATATCACATTATATAAACCTCTGGGGAAAAGTATCATCTAGTTCTAGGGTAAAAAGCACGAAAAAGCTCTATTTGCCATGATTATCCACCCCAGAGTTGGAGTATCCTTTTCTTTATCTCTCATCAGAAGACCCTGACCTCCAATCCTCATCTGTGGACTCAACATAAGGGCTGAACCATGAGATACAACTTTTATCTGTTTTAATCCAGTTAAAGTTTATGAAAACCTAGTCCTAGCCAAGGTGTGACTGCTTTGAAATGTGAGAATTTTTATTTCCTCCATCCCACCTACCCTTCAACTCCATGTGTGTATATATTGCTAGAGAAAACCCAAGGATTGCTCCAGGAACCCAGGAGCTGCAGCGTCCTGGGTTCAAATGACAGGACCCCTGATCTAAAGCTGTACACACACCTTTTTCAGGAGCTATCGGTGGCCACCACCTATGCAGTGTTTAAGCTATGTCAGCTAGAAGGAAAAATAAATCATGCAGGCTAAGTGGGGGAAATAAACAGAGAAAGGAGCTCCTTTGTTTTCTGATCATGGATTTTGATTCAGAAGATGCGGGTTGGGAGAAACTCTGCCTGACCCTTTGGTGTGCATTAGTGGCTCCTCCTGAAGGCATCACCAACATCCAGGTAGGTAACTGTGGGTGACATCTGACTGTCATGTTGAGAGGACTGACTGCGTCCCAGCAGCTTTGGAATGTTCTCGCTATGCCGCACAAAGCAGGTTAGGTCACAAATCCATCTTCATGGCATTCCTTAAATGTCCCAAAGCTCAAACCCAGCTACAGAAGTCACCAGGTTTAGTCACCAAGCTTATGCATTAGTTTTAGAATTACAACAATAAGATTAAATTAGAAAGAGCTTTAAAAAGAAAACTCTTCATTTTAATGCGGGCATGAGTTTTGCATATCAGAACAGCAACTATGAACACCCATATCTCTGAAACATGGGCAGTGTCTATCACTTTTTAGTAGTACCTGCTTTACTCAGTCAGCGACAGCCTACTGGTGGATATACACTATCTATAAGTGACAGTACTAATCCATGAAACATCACTTTTGGCTATATGTATACGGAATAGAAAAGCTTTGGTAATTGTACGTGATTCTACACTGCAGACTTGTCATTGACACAAGACAGCAAGTTACCAGCAAGAAGAAATTACAACGGCAGTAATACTTTCGCTTTTCCAGAAACATCATAGGGACTTACATTCAAGCACACACATTATACTTTTCTATATGCGTGACAAAGTCTTTCAAGATTAAAAAGTATGAAATTGGTTATAAATAACTGTAGATCTGACCAATTTGCTCAAGTCTCTGAAGCTGCAGTTAAGACATCACTCTATGTTGTCCAAAGAATGGCTTGCTGTACTGCGCTGTACCTACAAATGCTACGAGGCTTTCAGTCAAGACAACGGCAGGATTAGGATTATCCAAAAGGCACAGGAAAGAGTTTCATGGGCACCATGCTAATCTCATTGAGAAATCTGTTGGTTTGCTTGGACATACTGTATTCCTGTGCACTGAAAGTAAACAGCCTTACAACTACAATTTCAAGCCCATTAAAAACTCTGCTGCAGAGTCTGGTACCCAGACCCAGGAAGGCAAATCCCAACTCTGTTATTTCTGTGACTGCAGACAAGTCCTCTTTCTGGTATGTGCATCAGTCTATGGTCTCCAGAATGCAAATACAAAACCTGTGTTAACACAGGAAGCCAGAAATCACTTTAAAATTCTGAATTTAAATGTCTGCTGCACATTATAACTCAAGTACACTTTTCAATGCAGTTAAGCGAACTCTTGTTTGGGCACATTGAAAAAATCTATCCTCTAAGACTGCTTTGGTGACATGGAATTGTATGACATATTTCGATATGGTGTTCTAACATGAATAAAAATTAAGGCATACAGATAAAAAGGCACTAGCTAAAAAAAAACCTTTTCAATTTGTTATACTGAAAGGACTATTTAGCTACAAATCACGTTGAAAGTCAAGTTGCAGTTTTAAGACTATATTTAAATTGTCAAGAAAAAAAAGACTACGCAGATTTAACTTTGCAATTATTAGATCCATACCTTTTTGAGTTCTTACATGGATATTTCTATCACCCAAATTAAAAATAAACAACTTGCTCTAACACAACACAACTGAAACTTTGAGTCATCCTCTAACAGGACTGTTAGTTACATCATTAAAACCATACCACAGAAGTAGCTTAAATTTTGTTACTTAATACGTGCAACAGACAGCATATTAAAATGCATTAGCAGATAAGTAGGTCTTTTGAAAATAGACATACTCACCATGAACACCGATCCTTATTTTTTGAGAGCTCAGCTTCATTGTGGTGTTTACAGAAAAGCAAACCAACCCTGCAACATTACTGCTTTCACTGGCATTTTCTTGTAATTGAATTCAATAACTAGGACTAATTCATGATTCTAAAGTGCCGGTGGCTTTTTAAGTGACATACAAGAAGTTGTGAGCAGGGACCTTTACATCTCATTTACTCTAAGTTAAGCAACTTAAGTCAGTAGAGAAATTCTCCATAGGGTGAAAAAGACCTAGCTCAAGCCTAACCTTGGTTAAATTCATAAAATTTTACTGGAATCACTGGAACTGAGAAATGTCCACTTCATTTAAGCAGCACAGTCTTTACGTTGGCAGCTTTCTGACATGTTAAAGACATGATGAAAAATGCATTCTGAAAATTCTTTTTTTCCTGGCTCCAAAACACCGACCATTGTCATGACTGAATGCCATTTTTTAGAAAAGGCACAAAAGCAGCAAACTTGATTGTTCAGTAATTAAAAGTCACAATGAGGAAGTGATATTGCAATATACATGACCCAGCACTGTCTCACAGAAAGGACACATTATAAGAAAACTAGATTCTGAAAATATTCAAGCTTCAGAGAGTGCAGTTTCTCTTTAGAGTAGTATATCTAAACGTTATGAATGCTACAGATAAACCTGGTTACATTTTCCCTTTAATGTCCCTTTTTGGTAGTATAAAATTTCCTTACCTGTTCAGATATCACTGACCACTACTGATTTTTACATTTTCACCTTGAGTTTAGTACCTTCTTAATCTGTTTGAAATCAATCATTTCAACTATATGATCTTTAAATTACTGACATAAACTATTAGGTTCTACACTAAACTTCCCATCCCTACTGTCCCTATATTTTGCTTATAAAGCAAAGGTCCTCTAGAGTAAAGCATATACCAATTCTCCTTAAAATCTGCTTCATAGCTTTTATCTAGTGACTGAGAAGCAAAAAAAGAAGTCAGTACAAGCTGACTTTCCTTTCAGCCTCCTACACTTTTCCTGATCTGACTAGTTCTTCCCATGCTCAGGAAACTTTGCACAGTTGTGTACGCTGACCGAAAAAATTATAAACTGGGTAAAATACTCACATAAGCTGAAGAAGTCACCACTCTGTCTCGGGAGAGATGGCCTCGAAAAAGTCATTCTTACTCCACTACAGGTAAAGTGATTAGGATAGATCCATACTCCTGCTTATGCTCTGGTACAACATTTGGAATTTAGCAGAATAAATTCAGAAATCTCATAAATGACTGTGGGAATGGGTAAGCTTATTGTTCTATCTCCATGCACTTCATCACTCTGATAGTCCTCTAAAGATATAGAATAGGTAGAGCCCTGTCAGAGTGGACAAGGGTTACAGTACCAGCCCACTCTGCCTTTACAAAACAACAAAAGCAAGCAATGAATCATCCAAAACAATAAACATAATTTCAGTTCTGTAGTCCAATAGTTTATTTCCAAATGCCCCTTTAAATTATGTTCTGTTCTTCTACAAAAATATGAGAGTCTGACTTTTCTGCTGTGAAAAGTCAGTTATTCACTACACCTGATCAGTACCTGGGCTTCTCGACTGAGAAGCATTATTTCAGAGTTTTACTTCTGTTCTTTTATTATGCTCTTTCAGAAGTAGAAAAAGTGATTAACGTACACTTTATGACAGTTGGAAATCTGACAAATACCAATCATCTGGATACTCAGGATGGAGTAATCACACTCATGTTATTTAACTGCTGGCTCTCTTTGCACTTTTGGCCTATTCTTCATACAGTTCTCTGTGCTGTGCCTTCCTGTTCATGAGGATTCATCAGTGTTACCTTATTAAAAATATAACTGGAGTCTTACCTTTCTCAGTGACTTATTCCTGATGTTCAAAGATGTTTAACTTTCAGGAATTTTCAACACATCTAGATGACTGACCTGCGTTACTAAACCAATTTTTTTTAGTGCACAATGGGAAGAATTTTTTATTATTCAGGCACTTGATGTTGACATACATTCCATCCTAGCGCCTCTTAACAGCTTTGAAAACATTTCTTGTAGCTCATTCTGAATCAAGTAACTCATATACTGCACAAGGATTAGTCCCTCCCTTTCCCCTCCAGCCATTCAAGGGATTGTGGAGAACTGACTCTCAACATCACTATTTTTTATCAGCTAAGATAACCGTCTCCCTCTAAGCTTATGCAACAGAGGTTCTCTTTGGCAGATAGAGCAGGAGACATTCTCCTAACTATTTACATCCAATAGCTGACCCTTGTTTAGTATGGAAATTTTCCCCTTGCAGTATGGTAGTACCTAGGTGTTTGGGCCTATAATCTGTTTACCTGTAATTATTTTCCTATTAAGATAATACAATAATTCTACACCAAAACCTCTAACTAGTTTTGAGCTCATTTTGTTATTTTCTTTTGGTCACATAGAAGTACCACTTAGACACACTGCTGTACATACAAAGAGTTCCAAGTTCTTCCAGTCTCGTCATTTAACTCTCAGAACTGCACATTCCAGCTTAAACTGTAAATTCCAGAAACTGATTAAAATGCTAAAATATAATAAGAACTTAGAACTCTCTGCTGCAAGTACCTACAATATAGAGAAGAATCACAGAGAAGTAATCTTCTTGTCCTTTAGCTGCATGTCTATTTTTCCCTGCACCCTGAGTCAGTCAGCGGTGTCAGAAAAAGTCACACAGTTCCTGACTGTCCAAGCATTTGTCGGTTTTTTCCCCTTTAAATAAGGAACAAATATGTACTAAAGTGCTTTATCTACATCAACCACATCAGTACATTATAGAAACAAAAAGTTCTAGTCCCAATGGGGTGGGAGGGGAGAGAAGATTCTCATTTTAGATACAAAATTTAGATTGTTTACAATCTAAGCGAAACAAAGATTCAAGAGAATATTCTCTCTCTTGTCTTTTTTTCTCCTTTTTCTTTGTAAAAAATAAAAATAAAAGTGCAGTCAAATAGAAAATAAATGCAGTAGATGCAAGCCGAGTTGAGGCAGGTGTTAGTGATAGTGTGCAAACGTGTGTCTTAGCAGTTCATCTGCAAACGGTCGCAGCTTGGCCTCAATAAAAATCCGTTTCAAGAAATCCCGAGCATGGTCAGAGACGTGAGGTGGCAGCTGGGGGTTCGTTGGCTGAGTGGCAATTTTAAAGATGGCAGCCATGGCTTCGAACTCTGCCCACGGGGGCTTCTCCGTGAGCATTTCTACCACTGTGCAACCTACGCTCCTGAAACAGAGGCAGAAGTGAAACAGCAGGTTAGAACAGAGTCACACCCTTCTAGGAAAACAAGAAATAGCAGAGAGGAACTAAAATACTACAAATAAGTAGCGTCCACTTAACACTACAGAGCAACTTCAGCGGAAAACAGGCATTGAAAAAAAAATAGCATGTACTGCTATGCCTTTATCTCAAAGTTACACAAATCACTACCTGCATCTCCACTTTTTTACTTCACTGGGCCAAAAGCCACTACACCTCAGTGAAGAGCTAATTAGATATTATCCAGGCAATACCAACTGCATTACGGCACTGTCAGCACTCAGTGCTCAGCAGGCTGACAAAGTCATGCATGCAGCACAGCACTTGGAAATGTTCCTGCTCCTTGAGGCCGAACAGAAATGCAAAGCATCAGGAATGCTCCAAGCGCACTGTGTGTGTTGCTCATTAGAAATGCACAAGTTCTCACCAGTGAATAATGAGCAAACATAGTATGGCAGTTGAAAATTTTGAAAACCCTTCTTTGTGGTATCTTCCTCTTTTAGTCAAGGATACTAAAAATAAATTTAGATTGCCAAACAAAATTTTAAGACCCTAATCAATCTTTGTATACAAAGCTTATGTTTAAAGGACTTAGGAAAGCGGAAGGGCATATATATGGCCAGAGAAACTTTGTTCCAGAAGTCCTGAAAGACAGCCCCTTCCAATAACAAGTGAATGATACTGCAAAATGGATAGGCTGGAATAATTTCCAATTCTCAGGAAGTCTGACTGTTTTTCAAGATACTTGCAAGAATTTTTTCTGTTAGACAGAGGTACGTCGCCTTACACAGTAAGGATTTACTCACTGACAGAAGTCAAACTTCACTATTTTTTCTTAAGTTTTACCCCAGATTTTTTCCAACCAAAACACTCACATTAACTGTGGCACAAATACTTTAAAGCTGAACAAGTCAACTGTTTGAAATCTGTAAGGCTGGTCTATTATTCCAGTATAGTAGAGTAATTACTAAGTGACTTGAACTAGCCTAAATTAATTTCCCTGAGCTTAGAAGTATTGCGATTGGTTGGATATAATGTGATTCCTTTTTAAACACAGTGTTACTACTCCTGCACATGTACTGCTGCCTGCCCATTAGTCCATGTTCACAGATCGCCTGCAGTTCAAGGAGTCAAATCACTACAGTCATCTGTTCATTGGAGCTGGAGCCATGTTAGATTGGCTTTACGCAATGTTTTGCTAATGTTCATGTTTGAAAATTACCTTTACCTCTTAAGTAGTTAATAACAACTTAAACCAAATTTTTTTGATACTCCCACTTAAATCTGGTTAATTTGCTCTTAAGTGTTAAACTTTCTGCCTTGCATCAAAGGTATTTCAGTGGTGAAGTTTCATTAAACAACATTGACTGAACTGATGTTTCAAAGCTTCACGTATTGTTTTCACCCAGTACCTCTCCAGAATTTAGGAACAGTCTGGTAATCCTAACTTCATGCAAGGTCAATTCAAAGGATTCTCTTATGATCTCTAAACTGACGGGCTGAGAAATTGCCAGGTAAAAATTCCTGAATTTCAGTGTTAGGTTCTCTATTGTCAGTGCTCACATTTACCACCTTCTTCAGCTTACACCCCAGAATGAAACACTCCAACTTCAGAAAACAAACACCTACACTGTTGAAAATGAAATTACACTTTTCAGTAGAGAAGTTTTTTTTTAACGTACCAGATGTCTGCTTTTCTGCCATATCCTTCTCCACTAATAACTTCGGGACTCATCCAGTAGGGAGTTCCTGTGACAGACTTCATTCCTGTACCAGAGAGACAGATAGTCTGCAGTCGTTTGCTGGCACCAAAGTCACCAAGCTTCACATTGCCTGCTGAATCCCGCAGAATATTTGCTCCTGGAAGGAAGGGAACACAGCATTACATTCATGGAAGACTCAATGCTTTGGTATGGAAAACAGTAACAGAAGTTTGCATTCAGTGATACAACACAACATCATTCTAGAATTTCAAGCCAGAAAATTTACTTTCTCTGCTCATTTCTGTTACTCTATTCTGCAGTTCAGAAAACAATGAATTGTACACACTGGTTTGCATCCTAGGTCTTTTCTGGGAAGTGGCAGTCACTTTGTAAAGGCCTCCTGGCAAAATAAGGAATGTGCCACACACAGGAAATAAAAAGAAATGAGAAAGGTGTTTCCACAGAACTGAAAATGTCTTCATACTATATTAAAGCAAAATCTCAAACTGTGTTACAGATTTGTTCAAAACAGTTACTTGCACAAGCATGTACAAATTGACTGTGATATCTCATCCTCTTTTGGAACAAAATACTATTGATACAAAGCAACAGGAGAATGGTAAAAATTTTACAGAATACAACAGCATTGTGTTCAATACACCTGTTTTGCACATCACCATCTTCCTACATATTCATACTTTGCTTATGCAACACATGCAAGTCACTTGTATCTAGCTGCAAAAAGTAAATATGTTTGTTTAATCAGGTTTTCTGGCAGCAAAATGGAAGAAGTCTGAGTCATTTTATCAGGCAAGTCACCTCTGCCAGTGACTTCCTGCACCAGTGAAGTGCTGGGTAATCTCTATATAACTGATTAAACAGAACTCTGCAAACACAAACTTTCGAGTTGTGATGCTTTTCCTCTGCACATTCTATCTATTTCTAATGACATCATACTCCAATGCATTTAAAACTATTGATAGTAAAATAAAATCAAAGAAATTTATCTTAATTGTTTTGCAGACAGAGACTACAGAAACATTGTCAAAAGTCTGCTAGAACATCACAAAGATGCTTATTTTTCCCCCCTCAGGTTACAACAATGACAAGAGTAAAAGATGGAAAGCAATCTCATTGATCTTAAGTCAGTATTTTGGCATTTCAAACTTAATTACATTTTAGCGCTTCACATAAGACTGGAAAATGATCAGTAATAAAGAGCACTGAACTGTGCACAGAACTATCTTTACCTTTAATATCTCGATGGACAATCATATTACTGTGCAAATAGTGAACTCCTTCCAAAATCTGCCGCGTATATTTACGAGTCACATTCTCTGTGAGTGCTCCATATGATTTCAATTGGTCTTTGATGGAACCCTATGGCACACAAGAAGTATAAAACACTCACACTTCTAGAATCACAGGTGAGCTAATAGTACAGTTGAACTTCAACTAAATTTATGCCTGAAACACAGATATTTTAAAGTTACAATCATTCTCAATATCAACTTAAAAAGTACGGATATGGTCTTACCTCCACTGAGAAAAATATATACTTTGACCAAAGGAAGACTGGGCAGAGAAGTCATATACTGAAATATTAAACTATTAACTTTAAAACTGTCGGACAGCTGAATAGTTCCAGTGCAATATAGAGAAAGAACAGCACTACTTTCACTCCAACACCACTCTCAACCTTTTCGATGATTAAAAGATGATACTCAAGTTGGACTCAATACATGCCCTTTACTTATGTTTGTTTATACTCTGAAAAAAACATTGTCAAGAAAAAACCACCACATGCTGGAGGATAGTGCTTTATGCAAAAATTAGGAGGTATGCAAGTCTTGGCTTAAAATAATATTGAATAAAAAATTCTTGGGTTTTTGCAACTACTTTTGTTTAACCTGGCTTTGTCACACAGAGTTACAAACTGCTAAGATTACTTCTGTGACACTGCCCTCCAAATCTCAGAAAAATTCAAGAAGCCCCTCAAAACAAAGCCCAGATCTCACTTAAGGAATGAAGAAGCAAACAAAAAACTCACCACCACCAACAAAACAATCCCCAGACACCACTTTTCTCCTGTGGAGTCTCAGAGTAAGTAGAATGCTGTAACTATTCAGAAATACAGAGACTCTGTTTTCATACGATCTCATTTTATTTAGCTCTGCTGACCCCACTTGGTGAGAAAATGAAAATGTACAATTTTCTGACCTTATAATATTTCCTAACAAAGCAGTAGAAGAGCAGTTCAGCATGTATGTAGGTGCCACACAAAAAACAAGCACCAAGATTATTTTCTGTATGCACTTATTCCCACCCTGATCAGAAAACCACTTCTTGTTTTCCTGAAATAACTGAAGCACGGCAAAACAAAACAGTAAAATTCAGGAAGATTCAAGAGTTTACTAATGATACTATTGTCTTTTCAAAGATATTGCCAGGCACTCCTTATGCCAAAATCAAACACAAAGAGCTTTTGTACAAACCACCATAATTCTGAAAACCCAAGCAAGCAATGGAGATGATGGGCGCTGTAAGCACTTGTCAGTACCCATCTTTGGCAACTGTTTTTAACTTGGACAATTTTAAATATCTGCTTGTACTTATGCAAAAGCTGCCTGCCTGGGTGCTCGTCACACTGCACACAAAGGATGGCTGAAGTGTCCAGGCTCTCCTGCTTACCCCAGGCATGTACTCCATGAATATTGAGAGTGTCCTTTCTGGCGGATCTCTCAAGAAGCCGTAATACTGAACAATCCTTTCATGCAGCAGATTTTTCAGTAACTGAATCTCACATTCAAGTGCATTTACTTCCTGAAAGGACAAAACAGACAAGATTTACCATGGTTGATGTGGTAACAACAATGTTTTGGATTTGGATTTTTTAAAGCAGGACAATATGTACATATTGAAGGGTTATGCAAACTAAGTAACAAAATACTCCTGCAGCTTATGTAAAGTTTATCATTTTATAACAAGAAAATATCACTGTTAAATTGAAGTAAGTAAAAAAACCAAACTATGGCTTTTCTATAAATTATCTTTGGGATGATTTTGCTGTTATTTCATTGTTTCTCTTATTTTGAAGTTATGTTTGTTTGTTCAGAGCACAGCAGATATCAATATGTGTGACGTCAGTGATCATTATGCAACATGTCATAAGCCTCCAACTGGATTAAAGAAAATAACAAAAAAACAAAACACAGGAAAAAAATCCCCTTAAATCTTTGTAGTGAAATAATTAGCATTAATTCTTAGCATTTCTAGGATGATAGACTATGCTTTAAAAATGGCTTTGAGGACCACTTGAGATTGTAATAACGACATGCAACAAAGCAAAACATTAACACAGCTGGTGCTTTCTATAGAGCTATCTGAAACAGCAAAAATTTTGCAAACAGGAAGATATTTTGAAACACACTGTATAGCAAGATGCTGGAAAAACACTAACCCATGAATTCAGATTTGACTAGATTCCAAATTTCACCTCGAAGTTTTTCATCAAAACTTAATTTTTATCCATCACAGACTGATACCCTCACACTTCTGAGGTTAGAAAGAAAACAGATTTTTTTAACACAGAGAGGTACGTATTACAAAATGCTATGGCAAAGGAGGTCACAAAACTGTTGCTACAGGACAGATACTACTATATTTTATATTTAACAATTCCAAAGCATAATCAGCTGTTCTGTTACATTTTAAAGAAGTAGCAACAACAACTACACTAGAAATCTACAGCACAAGTGATTCTTGACTTTTTTCCTTGATCCTACATCACTAGTAGCAGCAACTATAACTGGCAGCCACTCAATTCTGCAATCATGCTTACACCCATTGTTTTCCTGGCCTTGCTCCCCACAGTGCAGAATGCAGTCCTAATGCAGGAAAGTAATAATTCTCTTTCCATCCTGTAAAAAGCAGCAAGTATGATTCGGGAAAAGAAGAAATAGAAGATTTACGCTACTTTTAAGTAGTTTCTCTCCGCCAGGGTCCAGTAATTAAAGATGGACAAGCCCCATTTTAGAGAGAGAATAAATTGACAAGGAAACTTGTGTGCTTTAGAGAGAAATACAGTGAGTAACAGCAGCTAGTCCTGATGAGCATAGCTTAAAGAAAGCAAAACAAAAAAACCAAAACAACAACAAAAAAAATCAAAACACAGAAAGCCCATCAAAAGATAAAAAAAGAGATAAGTATCTCAAACTGTCTTCTTCATAGCCAAAAAAAATATCCTAAAGAATTTTTTTCAGGAACATTTAAATTTGTACAGCTTTTTCTGTTTATAAATGGAACTTGTTCTAATTTCTGTAAGTATAAATAATTATCATTTCAGAGCACACTTCATAATAATTGTTTAATTTTAGAGACCGAGACTGCACCAAATCAAGTTATGTACGTTCATTGCATAAGCATATGCCTGAAACTTAAAAAATGGGATGTAACATAAAAGTCAGGTAAGCAGACTAACTATCTGTGGTATGAACAAAGCAGGTTTACTAACAAGGACACAAAAACACAGTACGTGGTTTAAAACCCATTCAAAACACGCTCATCCTATTCAAGGAAAGGAACATCAGCCTAGTCCAAAACACACCACTTCAACAGAAGCCCTTTACAAGGTCTCCCTTTGGTATCACTCACCTTGCTGGTTTCTGGACTATCAGGATCAAACTGAACTTGTTTAACAGCCAGTTCTCTTCCAGTATCAGCATCGTAACACAGATAGACTCTGCCAAATGCACCTTGACCCAGCAGTTTACCAAGTCTCCAGTTAGTTGGAGCTCGTGGTGCTGAAAATATAATATGTTTTGGTTTTCAAATGAGCTTGTTATTCAGCTGATTGAGAAAAACTGGAATACACAGAAAATAATTTTTTAAAAGACTACATTTTTCAACAACAGAGACTGTGCGCCCTAAACCTCCCCATATAAGTTACAAAGTTCAATAAAACTTCCTGTAAGATGGAAAACATGAGCTACTTAAATTTATTTACAAAATAATTTGTGGTAGAGGTAAACATACTTAAAATAAGCAACAGCTAATGTGAAAAAGAGAAAAAGCACGTTAAACAAACTTAACTTTTTGTTAAAAATCAAGGCATGATTAAAATGTACCAGCTATTGAAGTCATCACAAAGTATACTTGCTCCTGATGTGCTACCACAGGTATGAAATAGTACCACTTATGGTCTACAGTTTAACAGAAAACTTGACCAACATATGCAAAAATAAATAGTAACTGCAACCTACAAAACCCTCTCAGGTCCTCAGGAGTCTAATAAATCATCCAAACTATTTTTACAATATTTTGTTATCACAGATAACAAATTCCATATGAAAATCTGTATGAAGGTTGGCACAGTAAGCCGTGAAAATAGCGATGAGGATTAAGTCCTGAATTTTTCCTATTTAGAGAGATAAAACCACATTACTCAATTGCCTGTATTTTGGTGACATGCTTAGTTTTGACACAGTATACCTATAAGGTAAGAGTTTTACAGCGGAGTTCACAAAATGCCTTCACTTACAGCGACTGGGTGGGCTGATGTCCATGACTGTCAAGGTAGGATTGTCTATGTCGCTTCCCCTCCTCCTCATTCGGTTATCTTCGTATTCCGGTGTAAAGACGCTGCTTCCGCTACTCGTGCTCAGCGAGTGATCAGTGGGACTGAAACTAACTGGCGATCGGAAGCTGTTCCCCTGAGTCCTTCTGGCTCTTGGAAAAGTTTTACGACCTTCAATGATATACAAAGAACGCTAATGTTACTCTACAAAAAAATAGTGTTAAGCAATGTGTGTATGCAAATAATTTATGAATTGTACACTATCTAGTTCAAATCTGCCACAGCATATAATAGGACACAATGATCATGAAATTTGCTGATTTAACTTTCCACCTAGAAGGAAACAAACATTCATCACAGATGTATATAAGGATTAGACTGAATCAAAACCTTATGTTTAAGTGACCAAAATTAGGATCAACTTCTGGAAATGCTTCAGAAACCTGGAGGGCTGTAAGAGGAGAAAGGAAAACACCTTGCCTCTGCTTTTATTGCTCTATTAATGTGCAAATATCAAATTTCTGATAAAAAGGAGAACGAGATACAAGTTTACAGTCCCACGTGCCCAAGCTGGCATCTTCGTTCTGCAAACCAGTAAGAACTGAATGCAGAGAAAGACGAACACATGCAATCAACAGGAAGAGCACAAAACAAAAGAAAAAAAAAACAAACCAAAAACAAAGACACAAAAAGAAAACAAAACACAAGCAATGTCAAATTTGGAGGTGGCTGCAGCAATAGAATTAAAAAAAAAGGGCACTGATCTTCAAAATGTTAATTACAATTAGATGGCTAATGCAATTTATGTTAATCTATTTAGATAACACAACTATTTTTAGGACAGCATCAGGTGATGAAGTTTCATCCTACAGAACTCAGCAGTAGCGGGCCCCTTGCAGGGTGCCAGGCCCTCTTTCCCCACCCCCGGCCAGGCTGTAACATAATTCCATTTATTGCTGTGCTCATTCCACACTGCAAATGAAGCTATCTGGTCTTGGGAGAAATTTCTTCTTAACACTTCTCAACTACTGCTCGACACACCCAGAATTCTGAAAATCCTTCAGCTGCTTCTCTTTCCTTCCTTTAGAAATTTAATGTGTTAAATTTGTATTAATGTTATTACTGTTCAAACCAGTCTTGTGGCTACATCAGCAGGTGCTGCCTTGCATTCCAACAATTGATTTCATCAGCTATTTGCTAATTCTTGGTTTAAATCACTGCTCTTCAATTTTATTTATTCTTTTAATCTAAGAAACTCCTAACAGCAATTCCACTGTGTTTGAGATTCCTTAAAGCAGAACAAGAATTGACAAACTGACATATCTACTTTAGATAGAAAAGGGTCACAAAGGTCAAAAGCTTATACTGGATGACTTGTGCATGGACAAAGATAGACAACATTTATACAGCTGTGCATATGAGTCAGGAATTCTGTAATCCATAACTTTACCAGATGTAAAACTGCTCAGCAGCTCTATCAATCATTAGAAGTTTAGCAAGTGAGTTTGGGGAAAGAATGTAAGGTTTCAATTTCTCCAATACTTTCGTTCATTAAGATTTTTACAAACTAATTTTTTTAATTCATGTTTTAGGAAGAGAAAAACAGATTAATTAAACTGCTGCAGTATTCACACTTACCATCATTGTAGTCTTGTTGATGATATGAAATATGGTATCTTCGGGGATAAGTCCCTCCCTTTCCAAATTTCTCAAATATTGGGATATCATACTCTACTAGAAAATAAAAAGATTAAAAAATTTAAAATGTGACAAGAGCATATTAAATTAATCACTTTTTGGCATTATAAACTTAAACTTGAGGGAACATATCAGAGGATATGCTTCAGTTGAAGCATCAGAGCAAAACCAGATTATAGAACAAAAGCCACAAATCTGTCAACCCACAAGAACCAAAAGGACGTTCAGTCAAAAGTTCCAAGGATCAAGAATTCAACAGCTCAAGAGATTTTCAGAGGACTACAGCAGGCCTAATTACTCCAGTTTTAAAAGTAGTTTCTAGAGGAAAAACTGCTTTAAAGAATATAATTTAAAGATGCATAAATATGAAAAGTTAGTGAATGAGTCAACAGAGCTTGAATTACTGAACTACAATCAATAGGTCCGATTTTAAAAAGTATTGAAGGAGAAAAGTATTCATAAGATAAAGGAAAAAGTCCCTCATGCATAAATAATTGGTTAGAAGATAAGTACATAAGAAGGGAGGAAACGGTCAACAGCTTGACAGGAATCTGGGTTAAAACTCATGCAGTTTAATTATGCATGAATTCTCTGTACAGAATAATGAATAGTGAGGTGACAAAATCATTCTGAGAAATAAAGCCAACTGAAGAATTAGAGAAGGCCCTTAAGAGTCTACGTGACTGGATGTTAAAGCAGCAGATGAAATTAAATGTAGGTTTATACAGACGAAATTAAATGTAGGTTTATATAAAGGTTCGTGATAGAGACTTCCAGTAAGGAGCAGCTGAACTCTGTATTGGCTAGGAAGGAAATTAAAAGCTGTAAATCATTAAGATACACTGAACAAAGTTTTGGTCTACTCCTCCATAAGGAATGTAGGCCTCCATATACTAGAAAAGCAACAGTTCAAAGGGAGACAGAGGTCCATAAAAAACCCAAAACAAAACAACCCCCCCCCAAAAAAAAAATCTAACAAAAGAAAACCCTCCAAAAAACCAGAATCATGAAGTGCATACTTCTTCCTAAAATACAATAAATTGCACAACTTCTTGTTGCAACAGACTGTTGATGCTGAAAAAGTTTATACAAGTTGAAATAGAGACAGGAAAAATTTGTGAAAGGAAAAAGATCCAGCAAATCACAGAAGAACATCTTGCATCTGCAGAACCCTGGAGCTATACATGACTAGGAATATATTCTGAGGGAGGAATACTACATGCTCCTCTGCAGAAGCCTCGTACTGGTTGTGGCAGGAGGAAAAACTAGGCCAGATGGATATTTTTTTCTGCTTTTGTTACACATCAAATCATGGGAATAAATACTGAATATGGAATTAATGATTGCTGTCTATCCCACTGTTAACATACCAGAGCATCCCAAAGGAAAAAAATGACAAACTCACAGAAAAAAAAAATTGCAAGATCATCCTATTAGAAAAATAACCCAAATAAACACAAGCAAACTAGATTAAGATTACATGAAAGGCAAACTAATTTCTGACATTTCCAACTTTTTTGGTATTTATCTCTGCCACCTAAATGTTTCTTATTTAAAAGTGGTGCAATCTGTTAAGCACTCTAGAATCCTTAAAAGAAAAAACTCACCATTGCACAATTACCTAGATAAAGCTTCACAAACGAAATAAAAAGAAGCCTTAAAAGTATGTAATAGACCAAAAAAACACAAACCCCCTTTGATTTACTGGAAACTAACTATTGTTCAACAGCAAAATTCTGTAGTGAGGCATGACCATGACAGACACTTCAGAGCACTTTCAAGGTTACCCACTGCACTTCATAGCCTGAATCCCGCATAACAACTTGGATTCAAGCCAGAGTATGGTATGAAAAAAACATTAGTGTTGATGATTAATTTATAGGCACAGCACACAGTTCTCCTTCATCCTTTCACTTTGCAGTGCTTTCAATTACAGAAGTCATGAGCATTTCAAAGTGATCATTACTTCACACAGGAGAAAATGAAGGCCCCACATACTGGTTTTGGCTGGGAAAGAGTTAATTTTCTTCAGAGTGGCTCCTATGGTACTATGTTTTGGATCTGTGATCAAAACACGGTTGATAACATAGGGATATTTTAGTTATTGCTGAAGCACATTTGCACATAATCAAGGCATTTTTTTGTTTTGCACACTGCCCTGCCAGCTGGTAGAGTAGGTTGGCGGGCAAAAGAAGTTGGGAAGGACACATCCAAGACAGCTGGCCCCATAGGACTCAAGGGATATTCATCCCATACTGTCTGAGGTTGTGCTCTGCAATAAAAGCTGGGAGAAAGAAGGAGGAAGGGAAGACATTCGGAGTGATGGTGTTTGTCTTCCCAGGTAACCGGTAGGTGTGATAGAAATGGAAATGGCTTTCCTGGAAATGGCTGAACACTTGCCTGTTGATGGGAAGTGGTGAATGAATTCCTTGTTTCCTTCTGGTTGTGTGTGCAGCTTTTGCTTTACCCGTTCAACTGTCTTTGTCTTAATTCATGAGTTTTCTTACTTTTACCCTTTGATTCTCTCCCCAGTCCCATGCAGGGGAGCGAGCAGGCACCTGCCTGCTTAACTGCCTACTGGGGTTAAACCACAGCATCCCAAAATGAAACAAATTAACCACAGTTATACATCAACTTAGAGATGGACGTTACAGTCCAGTTTAACTAACTCTTGTGTGCCCCTATGCACTGCAATGTTTGTTCTTTTCACAGAAGCAGACAGTTACACTATGAACACTAACAGTGGTGTCACACACAGTAATATGGAAGAAAACATTTAGAAATGTTTAGAAAGCTCTTTTACTGTGTTCATTTGGATTGGATTTTGTTGCTTTGCCTTCTCCTACCATACTAAGTTTGTGCAATACAATAGCTCTCAATGTGAATATACCTTCTTAGCCTTATTATTTGCTGCAAGAGGTTCTGGAAAGCTAGTATGTCCAGAGATTTGTACCTACCTGAGAATTCCTGATGATTATCTGGATAGCTCTGCGCTCTTGGCATCCGAGATTTGGGATAGTTGTCCCTGGAAGAGTAAAACATACAGAATCTAAAAACTGCTGTTCATCTACTACTTCAACATTTAATCTTACTGTCTCATAATTCTTTACAACTGATGAAAAGCTACTGCTAAACAAGTTGCTGCACCAGTTTAACTGGGTGGAACTCAATTCTGAAACTCAGATCTAGTAACAATGGAAGATCAGTAACAATGGAAAAGCTTATTGAGTTTAACATAGTAAGAAAGCAACAGACTGTTAATGAGCAATAATATTAGTAAAAACATGAATTATCACAGGTAAAGCCACAAAGGAACACTGTTATGTTTAACATCTTTATGGCTAAACACAAAGGTTTACAGACTGGCAAAATCTGTTATACAGCCTACAAAAACTCTTGGGGAAATTAAACCAAAGAAATTTTAGAACCTTTTGATGAGGAAAAGCATTTCCTCTTCTCTCCATGAAAGTCATAGGATTAAGAAAGTGATTTTGTTAAGTTACAGAATGATGAAGAATTTTTGGTTCTTATATGATCACATTGTTTCTTACCTACAGTTGGTATGTAACTCCCAGCCACCAAAAGGAATGGATGGGATTGCCAGTCAGAGCAATCGATTACAGTATATTTCCATAAACATACCAAAACAATGTCCTCCTTTTTCTGGTAAGAATTTCTCTAATGGGTAACAGAAGCTAAATGGAGACACAAAACCTACATCTTTGTAGGAAATATTTCAGTGGAAAAAAAAAAAAAGGAAAACAAACTAAGTAGAGGTGACAAATTGAGTAAATAAAAAACAACCAAAAGAAGTTTTGAAGAAGAAATATGAGTTGTATTAAGATTGCTTTATTTCCCCTTCTTCCCCTTACCCCACAAAAAACCTAAAAATTTGGCAATTTGGTAGAATTTCTATTCTATGGAGCTACATTAAACATTAGGTATGTATAACCTATCACACTACAACCACAAAATACTTTTCACGTCTATTG